>NC_143013.1:48464639-48617139 GCF_055824585.1 Amblyomma mixtum
TCGACGCAAACATTCAAATCTTTTGTTTGTTTGAGTTTTAGCAACGCTGTACTCTTCTGACAAATGGCCGCAGTGAGCGAACACGGGCAACTACCGTAGAACAAACGACAAACTCACGCTTTCACCGTCTTCCGTCCTGCTCATGGCCCACTTTGAGGCGTCCACTCTGTGTAAATTCCAGGTAGGAAGGTAATCATCGGAGAGGAAGCGTTGGTTCTGTCTCTGTCGCCCAGGCTTTTATTGCGCTCACCGTTCGCTGCTGATTACCAGAACTTTGCGGTTGCAGTTTTGTCCAAGCGCACGAAATTATACTTTACTAAGAGCACCAGGAAAATACATCGCGAAATGCAGATTCAAATAAGGCATGTGCGCTCGAGGACAAAGAGAATTGCTAAAAAAAAAAAAAAATCTGCGGCTGAGTGAAGACCTAAGCATGCAACACTGAAATTTAACACGTGTTCTGCGAGATGAATCAGCGAAATATTTTAGTCACCGGAAGAATTTTCCGAGCGCCCCGCTGGGATGCAGGGGTGTGTGTTTGACACCCGCATTTCCGTAGGGGAGTCGACCAAGGCCATATGCACCAGTGAGTCAGGATTGGAATATAGGTCTGCTCGAAAGGACCACTCACTGCCCTGAAGATCTGTCGCCTACAAAGGCGGCATTCCGCTTAGAAGCACCGTAGAAGGTTCAAACTAGATCACCCTTAACGAAGTGAGCGAGAAGCATACGCCACTTGTGCGGCAAACGCTCAACATTTCTCGGGCCGAGTAGGAGACGAGTGGGCCGCACCGAACGGGGTGACCTCGGTGGCTCCGCTTCCCCGGGGCGTCCTCGTTAGCGCCTCGGCAGCGACCGGATACCAGAGGGAAAGAGGCACGCGTCGCCGCTAACGTCGTCGCATGCGTCGGCCGGAAGCGTCTTCGCGTCGCCCACCGCGGCCGTTCTCACGGGCCGCCCGTGCACCCCGTGCGCACGGCGACGCGCCGCGGGAGCACTCGAAGCATCTGGCACCGAAGGGGTCATCACGGCGGTCGCCATTGTTGAGCGGCCCAGGGGAATTGACCTTACGCTCACGGAGGGCCCGCATCTTTGTTTCTCTTCTGAGGGCAGGAGGTGCCTAGAAGGACAGACCGAGCAGGATCATGTGTCCGATCCATCCTTCTGCGTTGCGTCGAGCTAAGTCCGCCCGTGGTTGTGCCTTGCAAGTTCGGCGTTAGAACAGGTGGAATCTTTGCAGAAGCAGTGAGTGCATGCCGAAGCATTCACAGAAGAAACAGCAGCGTCTGCGGAACCAATGCCGGCAGAAGCCATGCCTATACACTGTAAAAAAATCAAAACAAAAGTCAGTCAAAAATGACGGGGAATATCTTGGCAGGCAGCTCGATTTCCAAGCATCTGACCGTCAAAGTGACCGCCGGCAGTCAGTTCCAAATGACGGTGATTTTGATCATTTTGACGTCTTGCTTGTCAGGAACACAAGTGAGCCTTCAATATGACGGCCTCATTTCATTTGATATTACAGTATGGCGTCAACGATTCGCTGTCAACACGACGGCTTGGCGTCTTTTCTTTATACAGTGTGGCATCATTTCAACGTCTTTTTGTCAATCTGAATGGCATTCAGGACGTCAATATGACGGCCTGTGGTCTTTTTGTGTACAGTGTGGCATAATTTCGGGACAATAGACACCAAATTTAAGTTACGCGTCTTCTTGCAGACGATGCATTACACATTAGAATACATAGATCAACGCATGATGATCCATAATATCTTGACCCCTTGTTCCAAACTCAGGCTCTGTTCTGGTCGAATTTTTGTCCGTCAGGCTACGTTCTGTGCACTCCCAAATCGCGGCGTAAGGCTATAGCTTTCATACTGGCCAGCACGCCTGTTATGAGTGGCGTTATGAGGACGCCTGTTATGAGAGCACCTATAGTTATCCTTCGTTCGAAAGTCGCCCAGCAATGCGTCTGTTGTGAGCGCTCCGTAAGATATGCATTTAGGAAGCGCGTGGCCTGTTTCACCAGTATCTACGGTAGACAGATCACGTGCTTACTACGTTTGCACATGCTGGTATACTTCGAGCGAATGTGAAAAGCCACAGCTCGCTACAATCGAAACAAGGACCACACGATGATTTTTGTGCCTACTCAAGTGCCTATGCCGCTAAGTAGGTATGCCGGGAAAAAAATTAGACCCTTGATACCGCACTAATTTTGGTGTATCTTCAAGGGAAATTAGGCTCTTGAATGCTAGCTATGTGTTCATGTCTTAAAGCCTCTAAACGCTCGTTCGCGCAATTAGCTAAAATGGGAGTCATTTTAAAACAGCAAGACGGCATTATATACGCTCGTTCTGTGCGCTGCCATGATCGAACCATAAGCGGCCATTGACATGACTTTTTGTACGAGCACTGCATGCTTGGAACTGCGAATCACATTTTATCTAATTCTTTCGTCGCGCGCACACTCTTCGAAAATGAAGTTCTCCATTTCCTGCTCGCGTCGTACTTTGGCCACGGGAAATGGAGTGGTGAGACGCGCGTATGCGTTGCGTCTTGTTTACTTATTTTTCCTTCTGTCATCGCTGTGACAGCGGTCGCAAAGAGGCCAACGTTCACTGTAATGAAGTGCAGCACCAGGACTGACGGCCGTAGATGGAGGTACAGTCTTTATCAAAAGTAACCAGGCTCCACGGTTTGCTTCTCATTCGTATAACAGAGCCCTCACGGCTTCCCTAAAGATCAAAAAGTTCTTTGAAGATGAGAACACGGGTTCTTCTTACCATACAGAGATTTCGAGCTTGAGAGCTGGCATTATAGCTTTAGTATACGACTGAGCAGAAAAACATGCAGCCTGGTTACTTTTGACAAAGACTGTACACGCAAGGCACGCTATACTACACTCATTTCGATGCTTCATTGGAAGGAACGCAAGCTGTTCAGTGTGGGACAGAGGATGCGTGCTCCCTTTTTACTACTTTCTGTTTAGAGTGTAGAAAGTATGAGCCATGTGTCTTTCGAGGCCGACGACAATGGCAGCAGCTAGTCCGTAATTATGGCATCTGTTCAAGATAGGAAATCTCAGTAGGTTACGGAGGAGAATGCATTTTCTGCTTTATTGTCATTGTTATTTTCTTTGTCTTTATTTATTTATTGTATTTATTGTTATTTCGAGGCGGGGGGTCTCTTCAGGTCACCGTCCGTGCAGGCAGAGTTGACTGCGAGCGATACGATGGGCACCTTATCTGCCGAAGAAACTGAGCCGGCGATAAGACACTGACCATGGCATGGTCCAGGCGTACTCGAAGAGTGGGCGACGTAGTACACGGCAGCCATTGGAAGCCGAAGACAAAACGACCACCGGTTTGTGGAAACAAAGCGCGCGAGCAACCGTCGCGGCTTCTGACCCACTCCACAAAAGCCAAAACAAGACGAAGAGGGGAGGGGGTTGAAAGAAAGAGAAAGAGCGAAGGGCCTACCAGACGCAGAAAGAAAGAAGTGGCGACGACGAGAGGCGACCATTCATCCGGAAATGGCTTCCGCACGCGCTGAGACGCGCGCGCTCGGCGCTCATTCCGGCGCTCGCTCGCCCGTGAAAACGTCGCTTCCGGTCGCTGGCGCCGCTTCCGGTTGCCACCTGCCCGCACAGTGCGTGGAAAGGAAGAGCGTAAACCCTGGCGCCGACCGTTATTTCCCGATTTCCGAACGTTGCGGGGCGTGTCCCGAGCGTAGGCGGGGTCTTGTGAAAATCCGGCGAGGTCAACCTTCGCTGCTCTCGGAACATTTTTCTTTCGTGCAGGAAGGGAATTCGTGTCAATCGCTACGGGTACGCCGGAAGCGATTGCATCACTTTTTCTTATCGATAACCGCCGTTATTATCGAGGCCGCATCATCTGGCAGCCGAGTCGAGGAAATATGCTCTTGCGTGGAACTGTCGAAGTAATTCATGACTGTTTTTTTTTTTTTTGAAAGGCGAAGAGGCGGAATTTTGGATGTTAATAGTAATATCACAAGGCCCCGTTGGTCATTGTTTTCAAGCTTGTTCGGGCTCTTTCATTCGACTATGTTCGCCTCAAACCTGGATCAAATATGATACACCTCGTTACCGTTAAGTTACACATTCAACACTTTCGTAGAACGGCCATCGTCATACACACAATTTGGTCTTTGATTTCCCTCCTTCGCCGATGTTGTGCTAGGGCCACGTAGAACTTCGCGTGGGATATTTGGTCGCTGGATCGACATTGCCAGCGCACAGGAAACAGCCGTAACAATCACGAAAGGACCGGGCTGTCCGAGTCTGTGTAAAGCAGAGTTGAGGTGCATTTGACAGACTTAGGCTGAGTAAATCCTACGACGAAGACGCCCTGAAGCTGCCGAGCTTGCCTCAGAAGTTATTCGCTAGGGCTTACCGCATAACGCTATTGTATTAGCATCCCGGCTGAAACCAGGACGAGGAGTCGAGCCGAGGACCATTTCGTCCACCACCCGCTCACACCAAGACGATGGCGAGAGGAGGTGTACGCTCTCGGTCATCGTTAGGGCACTTCACCGTTTCAACCAAGCCGCCCAGTGTCCGGGAGCCGCGCGTTGCATCCCCTCATTGTCAGCGCCCTTTCCCTGCTCGCCGGCTGCCATTAGAGGCCGCTTATCGGAGATGAATGTATGCGGGCCGCCCGCGCAACACCAGGGATGCCCCCGTCTTCACAGAGGACTGCCGCGTTCCCAGAGCGGGCAGGTTCCATTATCTTCCACTCCCTCTCACTCCCGCCTCTTCATCGTGACTCAGCGTCGTTCCCGGAATTCAGAGCAACTGGTGGGAGAGCCCTGCTCTCTCTCTCTTTCTCTGGCCCCGCACTGCTCTACGCATCCCCTCCTCCTCCTCATCCAAGTCATGAGGCAACGTCCTCCTGGTTCTTGGACCACGAGGCACTTCTTCCCCTCCTTCTCTGGAAAGCGAATACATCTTTTCTGCCGCATCCCAACCGGAACAACCTTTTGCTTGCCGTGCATACGTCACAGCACCGCGGTGTATCCCCGGTAAAATACGTCGGAGTGAAGTAGTGGAAAGAAGCCTAGGATGTTCCCCCGAACTGCTCCAGGTGGGCGTAGCAACACGGTAGGAAAGAAACGAAAGAGCCTGGCGTCGTAGAAACAACGGGACGTTTGTTTTCATTCAGCTGTTTCACAATTCCTGTAGGCACTCAGTAAGCAGTAAACTTGGCTCGTACCGTCATGGCCGTCACCTCCGGACCCATTTTGCTGCTTCGCGAACGAGAGAAACACACCCTCGGCTAAAATGTATCCCGTGTTCGCAGAAGGGCTCATTCCTTTTGGAATCATTGCAACGTCGTCAGTTTCTCACAAGGACTTTTAAAACAGGCTCGGCGCTGATTTATGCGGCTTTCTTTGAGTTTTCTTTTATTGTACTTTACTTTGGTTTCCCCTCACCTCATGCAATTCACTCAGGTCGTGTGTTTTTCATGTTAGGCAAAGTAGCATTGCAGTTATTTTTACTCTTGCAGAGATCCTGTTGGATCAAAACCGTACCACACCGACGTGGAAGACAGAGAGACGGGAATAATATTACTGTGCGAATCAGCCTCGAGAAAAACGGAGAGGAGGTGAAAGAGGGGATGGAGGAGAGGTGTGCATGTTAATGTGCGAAGTGCTTACCGAAAAAAGTAACAATAAATGTAAAAAGGCACACCAAACGTGAAAAAAATGAAAAGCAGAGGCAGTTTCAGGGGCACAGATTCTAAATCAGAGACTGCACAATCTGGGAAATAAAATTACACACGAAGGATGCCTTATATGGCCCGCATATCAAGACGCTGACGAATTGCAATGCAACAGCTAACGAAAAAGCACAGTGATGGATAGCGGCACTGACTTACTGCGCGCCACGGTATATTTTTGCGGGTGATTGCCGCTTTAGATAAATGCAGAGGGAGGTTCTTGTCAGGTATTATTTTGTGATCGCCATATCGCCGCAGTCATTCAACCTCGCTTGAGATCATTCCAGGGAGTTTATCCGCAGATTTCGCGCTATTATGCATACTGCAGGCGGCAGTGAAGCAGGTACATGCTTCTTCCAGCTCCCAAGTCCTCGAAACCGTATCTGCTCTTTTTATATCTGTGCTACAATTGCTTGCCGCGTAAAAAAACTTGAGTAGTTCTTTTTTGTTGTTGTTGTTGCATTTAGCGCAGGCGTTGAAGTGAACGCGGGACATTGAAACGATGGCTCAAATCTATGGTGCAGTGTCTCTGGCTTGTTTATTTTCTCTTTGCATTCATTTCGTTCGTTATTCAATTCCAAGTTTATTCCAGTCACGTCCACTTGATACGCCCCCGACTAAGAAAGCTGTGCGGCAAACGAGTCCCACCGCACCAAACAAGAGATAGTGCATACGCGTACCGCACGCTTAAAGGGCAACTGCAGCACTTTTTTGAGAATTTCGCGACATTCAAGGATACAGATCTTTATAGGCTGCAGGTAAAGCATGCCAAGTGTTTTTTCACTAGCATTTAAAATAGTGACGTAATCGACGATTCAATTTTGCGCTTCTCCTCAATGCACCGGAGAAGTGGAGGGAAACTCAGCGTGACGTCATGGAAGGTATGATTTCAAATTACCGCTGTCGTCAGCCACACCCTGCCCTGACGCGTTAGACGCTGCCAAACAACTCTCGGCAGGGTTCGCCTTCGGTGGCGTTGGTTTTTTTCCTTCAAAGCACGCGTTTGTGCGTTGGAGATGTACCCATACCTTCGATGACGTCATCATGCGCCCCCCACTTGGCGTTGTGCGCTGCGGAAAAGCTGGAATGGCGTCCGGATTTTAATCGGCGATTACTTCACTATTTCAAGTGCTAGCCCAAAAAGACTTCGCATGCTTTATCTGCAGGTTTCACACATTCGACCCTCTTAAGCTCGTTGATTTCTAAAACCTATGCAGTTTCCCTTTAACGCAGGGCGACAGCAAAACCCCTTCGCCGAAACGAAAACCGGAGCACTCGCTGTTGCTGGCCGCACTTACGCACCTCCCTTCCAATGGGCAAACCGGTACACCTTCTCTCATCATCCGTCATCTCCTGTCTGTCGCAACTCGCGCTCATTCATGAAAAATGGCCTGCGTGATCTGCGGGTTTCCGGCGACGTTTCAGCGACACTTCTCGCTCTCCGCGTTCTATTATTTCGCCTCATCGGAGGCCCGGTGAATGGTCCTGGATAGTCCTGCGTGTGGTTCGTGCGTGAGAAAGCGAGGTTGAGGCGTGTGGAAAGAGATAGATAGATACAGAGAGAGGGGAAAGGCAGGGATGTGGAAAGCTTGCGCAATCTTACTGAACCCGAATGCACTCGAACACGAATAAAGCGCTTCTCGCCGCGAAAGTTGCAGCCCGATGGATGCATCGGCAAAGCGCGCGCGTCCATCCACTCGCCGGAGCAACGCCGCGGCGTCCTTGGCACGGCAGCGGCGGACACGTCATGGTCGCGTGCGCGCGCCCGCTCCGAGCCGAGCGCACTGATCTTCGTGACCGGAGAAAGCAGTGCAGGGGTGAGAAGGCGGCGACGCGACGCTCGCGTCGGCGACGGGCACGCAACGCATTCGTTGTGGGACGCCGGAAGTGGCCCCGTCCGACTCGCAGGTTGCTTGCCGCTCTTGACGGAGCGCCATTTGTTTAGGCCCGTATAATACATTCGGAGCGAGTGGGGTGGTAGCCGTTGTGCTTGCTGCACGAGATTGTATGTGTATTACCTGACGACCTGTAGCGACGTGAATGAAATGAATTATTGGAGGCTCTGTGCTGGCGCAGTGTGTGGTCGGGCAATAGCTGCATTATGAGTGAGGAAATTACGGAAGAGCTGCATGTATACGTGCAGTGGTGTTGCGAGAATGTGCACCAGAAGTAAACGGTTCAGGAGTTTGCGATGAGATTAATGCAACCTACTGAGTAAGACGCGTTTAAGATGCGGCAAATATCCCTAGAAGAATAGCGCGGAGTGCTGTTGCAGGGCGAGAAATTGCGGGAACAGATACGGCATTGGGACCAGGCTCGTGGATGAAACATGGTACAGTTTAAAGCAATCATTGGAGTTTCCATTTCCTTATTTGATTAAATGTTTTACTTCCTCCCTATACAGCCGACAGTTACTTATGCAGCGTAGGCAAGCAACGTTCGACGGACTTCCAAAAGCACACGATCAGAAGTGGGTTAACAAGCTAAATATAGGTTTTAAGTTTAAGTAAAAATGCAAGAATTGCATTGCTTTTCCTCCCATCTCCTCATGTATGTGTATTGCATGAAATAAATCAATCCAATTCATTTTAATATTTCAACGGAGTGACATGAGCGCTACGATAGAGCTTCAACGCGTCCGTGAGAAACGTACATCTGCAATCTTCCCAGCGAAAGTCACCAGCAAGGTTACTGGACCGACGCTTCTTCACCGTTGCGTTGGATGAGCATTGCGTCCATGTCTGGGGGAGGGGTCTTGGGGCGGAGCTGTTCGGGCCATCAGTGGAGGACAACAATCGGCCAGTTCTTTCTTTAGAACACAAAGGTATGGTTAGTTTTCACCGCAGTGTCGTCTGGGCCCGAAGAGAATGGCTCCAGCTGACATCGAACACCGAAGAGGGTTGCGATCCCTCATCAATGGGCTCGTGGTGCGTGGAGGGGAGTACGTGCGCTTTCATGCTGACATTCCCAGATATAACCGGCCTCAGAGGGGTCACCTTCCGCCTTATTCAAGGGTGCAGGGTTGACCTTAAGGCCCATGCGACGACTAAACGCTCCATACGCGGCCTAAATTTTTATAAAGCACATTGAGAGAGCGATAAAGAGAGAAGCTTTTAAATCGGCTGTCTTGGAAGACCAATCCTTTTGTTTAATATTAGCAGGAAAAAATTACTGCTGTGAGTTTAATGTTCAAATGTTTAATGTGCTTTAATGTTTGTTTAATGTGAGTTTAATGTGCTGAAGCGATGAAGACATCTTGGCAAGGCGGTGCACTGATGCCTGATAAGTGCTGTGTATCCGAAGATTTCTCTTTAAATGCTGTCGAGAATGAAACCGCTGAGACTGATTTTATCAATGCGATATCGATTACGCGTCATTTGTGCGCCGACCTCTTGCAATGAACTATGGTTTGACGACATAGCTTGAATTGCTGACAGCCAGGTCATACGGAGTAACGTATACTCTATCAGCAAAGTGCATTACCTGAGTAGTGCAGGAGGAGACACTTTTTTTATTGTCTGTTTAAGACACAGACACTATTATTGTGTCCAACTTCGAGAGCTAGACTACCCAGTTTGTACGAACATGGCGACACTGATAGTCGGAGATATTCAAGCGCTTTGAATGAGTCACGCCATCTTTCCTAGAAAAAAAGAAAGAGCATTCAGAAACAGAATTCAGTGCTCACTACTCACAGGGTTTTCGCAATATTTAAAGTTGATAGTACCAAATGGCTCGATCACTGCGGCGCGTACAATGGCATTAGCTCATGGTGAGATCTCGTTCTAAGATTAAACACAACATAACTGATACGCAAAGGGGGGAAAAAAACTGGGTCGATGGCGTCTTACTTTACTGAGCACAAAGACAGAACTCTATATTTCGCTCATCGACGAGTTGCTTTAGCTATTTGCTTGTTTTTTCTTGTCGTTGCTTGCAAGATGTGCGCAGTTCGCACTCGGTCGGCCGTGCGGTTAGTGTGGGCTATTCGGTCCCCTTACGTAAGAACAAAACTAAAAAAAATTTACACACCTTTGAAACACTTGCGGGTGTGTGAGAGAATATCGATGTGAAGCACTTGAAATATTCTCTTGCCGTTGCAGACTCAGGAGGTGGAAAAAACGGAAAGGAAGAAAGAATATGTAGAAAACATACCTAGTATTTCGAGTCTTTTGGTAATACTATTTCTTTTGGTTTTTCCCTCGTTAATATACTTTTCGAGCGCGGTTTGCGAAATCACATCTCGGAATTCAAGATGGCCTTACAATTACAATTCATGAGCTTCTCACATCGCTCGTAACGATTACCATCTCAAAGATATCAAAACGGGATCAGAATGGAGTGCGAAGTTTTTCTCAAAGCAACCTGAACGCCAAAGGCGAAGGGGGAAAGGAGTTCTACACGCTTGGCCAAGCCGCGCCGTGCATTTCGCGGAAGCGACAGATTCGTCGACTCAATTTGCAAGCCACGTCGTCGACGGAGATCGCGGTGGGCTGATCTCGCTGTTCGCGTATTCAGATGACCTCGGTCCTGTGCCTGTGTCGCCGCCCTTGAGTTCCGGGTTCTCCTTCATCAGCCCCGCCCGTCGAATGCGACCGCTTGCGACCCCGTTATGTTCGTGCGACACCAAGAACACCCGCGGTGTCAGCTATACACCACACTGAGGTTGGGGATGGGGTGTTTGCTGCCTGCTTGGCGGGCTAGCCTTGTATTGCGTTGCCTACTACTCATGCACCGTACATCGGCACTTCAGACAAATATCACGTAGGGAAAGGAATCTCCGGATAGTACCTCCGGCTTAGAAATTGGCCTACGTTGTGCCGATTCAGAAAGAAGCCGGCAAAGAGGACACGGAACTGAATTCGTGTCTGGTCGTTCCTCAGATTCTGAGGAAAAGCTTGCAGAAAGGAACGCATGTGCCAAGTTAAAATGGTGGCTAGGAGACAAGACCCTATGCGCCTGTCTGGATTTTAAGGCTAAAGCCTTTAATGCCTCATCGTTGTCGACAGAAAGTTGTCAGCAGAGGTGTCACGCTTCTTCTAGTCAGACCAGAAAAAAAATATTTGCGCATGATGGGATTCGAGCACCATCCTTCCATTCCACTGCCGAGTGTGCTAATGGCTACGCTATATACTTCCAGCCAAAGCAAATGCAGTTCTCCTTGTCTAGGACGCTGCAGAGTGCAGAAAGGCGTCTAATCAGACGGATGCCTCCAGTGTCTCCAGCATTTAAGATTCACAAACAGCTGTGTACTTGATTAGCATCTTAACCACACATCAGTGACACAAGCAGCAACACCTCGCTAAAGGCTTTCGCCTCATCGCACTTTAGGTCAACAAAGTGCCCCTCTCAATTTTTTACTAGTGTTTTAAGTGCGCTAGGTAGCGTGTTTAGACCTGGTAACTACGCACTGTTCATAGTCTCATACAACTCAAGAACGAAGAAGCTTTTCCCCGTCAAAAGACTCGCTTTATCCAATGGCATCGGCCGATTCTCAGGAACTCGCTAGCGTGACAATGCAAGGAGCGGCGTGGCAATGCAGGGAGGTGACTATACCCGACGATGGAGGGAGGTGACTATCCCATTTCATCTGCCACTCCCTGCATTATCACGCTAGCAGAGTCGAATCGGCCAACGCCTTTGGCTGGAAGGGGTTCCTTTGACGGGGAAAAACCGCTTCGTTCTTGAGTTGTATGCGACTACAGCATATTTTAAAAAAAATGTGAGAAACAGAAGAGATGCTAGGGATACTTCGTACTCCCTTTTGACTTTAGGCCGTCTTGTTCAACTCATTTGAAATTATGGTGATGAACATCTTGAGAACCAACATGGCTATGCGACGGCTTAGGTGATGCCTAAGGATGAATTGTAAGGGGCACACCAACAACTAGCGAGCCGAAGTCAACCGACCATCTCAATGGAAAATCTTCACCGTTTGTAGTTCGAAAAACTACAATGAGCCGCGAGAAATACTTGAAGCTGCTACTGCTTGATGTCTTAACGAAGCTGTTTTTTGGGCTCTTTCCTCGTTGGCGTTGCATAACCCTCCTCGCAGCGCCGCCCCTCCTCCTCCGCTCTAAGAGTGTGTTCGTCGTATTTTCACGTTTTCGATTGTTTATCGGACGTTTCTATTGCACTGATCTGTGCGCCTTGTTTAAATTATTCGTAGCGGTGACTTGGGTTCTCTTATAATGTTTGCACTCCTTAGTTTGCACCAGTGGGAAATAAATTTGTGTGCAGTTGACCTACTGCTTGCCACAGCCCTAGAAAGAATGCATCCAGCTCTCAAAAAGTCTACAGAGAGAATAGTGATGTTGCATCTAGTTTGTTTCATTCCCGCTGCATTTGCTCAAAGCATAAATTAATTTCTTGCCTTTTTCCTCGTATGCCAAATACAACACTTATCCGGTAATTCTTGAACGCGGTAACGTTTTTGCGATATCTGTGTAAGTCCAACGCGTGAAAACCCAAGTCTCTGCTACGAATAACTCAAACAAGGTGCACAGATCAGTGAAATAGAAACGTCCAATAAACAATCGAAAACGGGAAAATGCGACGAATACACTTTTAGAGCGGAGGAGGAGGGGCGGCGCTGCGAGCAGGGTTATGCAACGCCAACGAGGAAAGAGCTGTTTTTTGTTGGTACCGTCATCTGTCGCACACTTTTAGTTTAACCTTCTGACTTGGACTTGGCAGTACCGCTGGGTGAATGACTCGTAAGACGATAAATACGGCCACAAGGGTTCATCGCATCCGTAGTACGAGCCAGAACACTTGTTGCTTGGGCTTCGAACCGAAGCAGCACAGCGTCACGACGGGACGTCGCTAATTCTGCAAGATAAATTCGACCGGGTGACAATCAAGCTCGGTGCAACGAGCACCGCACGTGCTTTCGAGCGTTTTGAGAAGCACCGCGCGAAAGCAAGCAGCCCAGCGGCGGCGCTGTCTGGGACGTTGAAGAGCGGGGACGGGGGAAGCCGTCCACGTCGTCGCTGCTGCCGGCGCGAACACAACGGCGAGGGCGGCGGCCGCGGAGAAGAAAGTGGCGCTCCTCGTCTCGCCGGCATCTCGCAGGTGGTGCGCGTCTCCGTCAAGTGCGCTGCCCCCCCGGAGGCAGAGGTGGGGGAGGGGGTCGCCCTTTCGTTTCCGGACCTAGCCAGCGCGGCCCGCTGCGCTATGCGCCACCCGGAGCGGCAGTACGCCGGTAAATGAGGCCGATGATGAAATGGTTGGCTGCGACGGTGTGAACGAGGCAGGACGACTGACGAGAGGTGACAGAGAAAAGCCGAAGACAAGCTTCAGTATGTTGAACCGCGTGTTGTTTGCGGCCTTTGAATGCGTGATTAGCCATATTCTTGTTCTGATGCGCGAATAGCAGAGATTAAATGCTAAGCACGGGTTGCGCACCTATATGGGCTACCACAGTGCGTCGTGGGCGTTGTCAATGGTTGGTCGTTGTCTCTACTGGAGTGTGCTGTCTCTAGGGCTTCAAGCCCCGCCTCTCAATCTCGGATAACAATGTTGCTTTTGCGCCACTGATGGGAGGGCATAAAGAACCGTCAAGGTGCTTCATGGCGCAGGTTAAAAAATTTGTTGCTAAAGTGCAGGCGCCGTGACTGAAAATGCGCTGCGAAAATGCGCTGCACTATCTATTCGGTAAAAGTAGGCAACATGTGCCCGCAACTGCTCTCACTAAACGATTGTCAATTGGACTGGTGGTAAAATGATGTAATCTTACTGTGGGCTTGGGTAAAATGGGTAAAAAGGCAGCGAAAACAAGGCTCTTAAAGAACAGTCGGCCAGGGCTCTGTGTCAGTTGCATGACTAACAGAAGGCGTAACCGAACTCGGCCGTGTGGTAAGCCGAACAAGGCCAAGGAAATGAAAGCATATATACAGTAATTGAAGGAGACCGGCTTGGAACCATAGTGCAAGGTGGCGTGCTGTTGCCGCGCGCAGTTAAGCACAGTACAAGCGGGAGTGGAATTCTACCGGGCTTGCAATAGAGGCCGGTCGGTCCCTTGAACTCCATTGCAGCTCCATCCGCGGCTCCTAGTGGAGGCGGCTTTCCCCTCCCGGGGGCCCCCGTTGCCGAGGCCCCAGCGGCTGCTCTCGCGGTAGGGCACGCACGCTGCGTCGACCGCCAGGTGGTTTTGCTGCGGCGGCATCAGGGAAGCAATAACCGCGGCGCAGGCCAGGTTCCCCTAGCCCCCTCTCTACAGTCTGTGATGCCACAAGAGAAAACACCTCACCCGCCCCCCTTCATTTTTTTTTTACCATCTCGACCCTTCCTTTCTCTTTCCCTCCGCTAACCCCAGACAATGGACTTGTTGAGTTTTTCCTCCTACCTTGGTCCCAGTTGCGGTTTGTTTAATAAATAAGTAACAACCCCGCCTAGACGTCTAGTTAACAAAAGAGAGAAAAAAAAAACGGACTGGCATCCGCTTTTTTCTTCTCTTTTGCTTTATTCGACCAGCGTGCCGTCTTCTATAAGGCAACATTCGAGTAGAAATGTAGGTTATAATGCTATATGAAGGAATGCAGTTGAATTTCACGAACAAACCTGTGAAGAGGGACTGTATTGTGATCGTATTGTCTCCATACGTTGTACAGTCAGGATGCCACGCTCTACCCTAAGTAGCGCTTGCGTACAGAAGCTATCACTGTGCACGTCTACAGTAGCTGTCACACGTCACGAATGCCCTTTGAAGGGTCACAGTGGGTAGATCCTGTAAGTCGAGGGCAACTGCTTATCGCGACGCTAATGCCAGGCTTGCTTGGACGGCGAAAACATGCATCTATTAGCCGCAACCAGTGCTAAAAGACGCGTCTATGTTATTATAACGGTTTTGAACGAATCTACGGTGGACTTGGCCGAAGAACGAACTAATCTGTGGTAGTCTGAGGAACGGTGTGTTAATTGATTCAATTAGTTCGAAATAAATGCAAATGAACACTCTTTACTTTATGTAGTTGTGTTAAAAACCGCCACTGGCCTATTTGCCTTTAGCATCTGCGCTCGATGCTCGAAAGAACCCCTCCACGTGTCTTCCGGAATGGCTGGCACTGACGATTATTATTTCTTTATACGCTGTCCGCTGCTGCTACGACCGGGATATCATGTGCGTTGCCAACGGCCAAGAACGGACGCCGAGAACCTCCGGGGCGTCAGGTGCGCATCGTGCCTGACGAGTTCTCTCGCCTAAATTATGCATTCGCGCAGCCGTCCTCCGAGAAGGCAACGGCTGGCATGGCATGCGACTCAGCCGACTGGCGTTGTTCGCGTGCCTTTCCAGCTTTCTTGCACTTTCTGTGGGCAAAGCGGCGGAATGCCGAAGACCATGTCAGGCAACCCGGACTTCTCAAGGAGCCCCTTCGTGATGTCACTACTATGCGCACATATGGCGCGTTGTAGTTAGAGTAGCAATGGTGCTCGTAGTTACCGTTCAGACGCAAAGAAATGATTCCTTGATTAACTTCAGCGAAGTGCCCAGCGATAAAAAGGATATAAAAAGTGCAAGGTAACTGATAGGTAGCTTTTGGTACTTGCAATGAAAAGTTAGTTACATAGAGTGTAATGACGCAAAAGCAACTCTATCATGCGCCAAACACAGGGTTTGAGTATCATGTTAGAGGTGAAGCTTTTGATACCTATAGTTGGTTTAAAACGCTTGCTGCTTTAAGAAATTTAAAACCACATGAAAAATCAAGAAGAGCTTGGTCACCTAAAAACAACATGGGGTGTAATGGGATGTATTCATTGTATTTGTGACGAAACATAATTAGGACAAAACTTATTGCAGCAGGCGTGGAACTTTTTCTGTGTTCGCTTCCATAGCGGCTTTGTACTAAGACAGCAATAGCCAGACACGCTTTGATGGACTGTGTATAGTGATGAATTTGTTCTCACTGATGAGGCTACGATGAATACGTATGACTCATGTAGCTAGAACAGCGCTGGATAAGACTACGTTTGAAAGGCGACAGAGAGCTTTACCTTGCGGTTTGTTCTGTAGCTAAAAATAAATAAAAAACGTAGTTCGTAGTCCACGTACTCATGCTTGCCGCAGATTTCATGATAGGGAAATCGCGTGCGAGACGAATAACGTGCGTATGAGTGCCTGCCGCGCGAGCCCTGACCTGGCATGTCGGCCTTCTGACCGAGGAGCGCAAGAGAACAGGCAAGGTCGGCGTCATTTCCAGCCAAGAGTGGACGAGATTTTGCTTATCGAAGCGGAAAGGGACGGCCAGAAAAATCTAGCCTGTCTTGGCACACGCACCTAACTTGGCAAACGCGGGAAATGGAACGAAAATAAATGAAAGTGGCGAAAACCGAGTCAGGCTAGTGCGCAGTTTCGGGCCGGTACCGGTTTATAATGGGTGGCGTTGTGCTTCGATGGGGCATTCGCTACTTTTTCTTGTGCTTGAGGCCACAGTTCCCGAGGGAAAATGTCATTGTGATACTTTTTTCCCGTAGTGGAATCGCGGGGTGACGTCTATTGTAGAGCAGGTATGTGTGGATTCAATGAAGGAAAGGCGGCAGCTCCGCCTGATATCAATAAAGGTGCGTCCTCCTAATAAACGAAGAAGGAAGGTGAGGGTGATAAAGGAGATAAGAGAGTGGCTGAGTATGAAAAAAAATTTAAGAGGACACTTACGAGGAACGCATGAATGACTCATTTATGGGGAACATCCTGCGGCCAATAATTAATTTAACTGCCACCTGCCGCGGCGGTCAGTTTGCTCAAAACCCAATGGGCAGGTTGTGACAACGTCACAAGGTGACGTGATCTAGATGCGCCCCTTCCCCTGGGTTGCTTTGGTTCTCCGGGAATTTTTCGCCCACAACGCCGACGACAACGAGGCCGGATTTTCTGCAGTGCTGAGCGTGAGACGGTGGATCACTACCTGCTGTTCTGCCGCCGCTTCTCTTCTTTGAGGAGGCGCCTATTAGAAATTCCGTTTCACCAGCTGGGTCTGCTTGTGTCCACTGCGGTTGTTCTTCCCGTTGGCGCTACTTCGCTTGGACGAAGCAACAGGAGTGCGCGCTGTGTTGTACAAAATTTTCTTCAAGAAACAGAGCGACTACCATGCTAACTTTTATTTGATTATGTTTTTGTATTTATTCTTACTTTCCTGGTTTTCTAACATTTCTTTTATTTTATCATTTTTTCTCTCCTTCAGTCAGTGTAATGTCGGACCATCTCATGCGTTGCATTCGATTTGCACATAAAGCCATCGTCCCGTCTTCGATCTCCCAGGTAACAGGTCCCCTGTCGTTACGTCCTTCATCCAATCTGTCAGCCTATACCCTATTACTACTCCTTTTCCGCCTCTATAAACGCTCTTCTTTCCAGGAGTTCACCGCCTGTGTCTTGGCCACTCCACCGTAGTGGGTATGTGCCATTTCATTTTAGGCCAACCAACCAACAGGAGCCTTAACGTTACCGCGTTAAAATGACAACCAAGGTTACAGAAAAGACACAAAGGAAGCAACAATTACAACCAGTCCACGTACCGACGACCACGGGGGCATTCTCTTCTACTTCACTAGTGCAGTACGTGTGTATGGGCAGTCTTTGCGTCCGGTGTTGTTCGTACCCATGAGTAGCGCATTAATGAACATGAGACACCGGCTAGGCACATTTGCAGCTTTACTCTCTGGTGCAGGGCCAGTGGAAGCGACTTTAGGACCACAGGGAATCAACACTGTGTTGAGTGCTGATGGCGCGTAGAAAGTATCAAGTGGACTGCGGATAGCATTTTTCTAACATTTTGCGGATAAGTGAAGGCAGAAACCCTGATGCATGCGATGTAGTGAGTTTAGTGACACGCTATCGAGTTGCTTCACTGGCCTGCGCACCCGATGACACGGTTTCCCTAGACAAAATGCGTGTATGGTGGCCAAGTAAGCCGCGCTCATATAGCCATAGGATTAGCCAAGGATGACAAGGGCGAATTTACGAGCTGCAGCATGGTCATCGGCCGAAACTACTGCAATGTCGCCTACAACTCATAGGTACAAGTCATAGAAGACAGCTGCAGGAGAGAATGGCCGTGCACACAAACATTCGAAAGGCAAGGATTGTTTGTGTGCAGTGTGTGTGTATGTGGCATGCAGGCACGAAAGCATTCCGAGGCAAAATTTTCAGGTCCTCCAGTACAAAGAGGGGAGAGCGGCTGCCTTGACAGGAGTTCTTTATTGACCTTTTTTGCTGAGGATTCAATCCAATCTGCTAAATATTGTTGTACGGTTAATACCCATCCTCACAGACACACACACACAAGAATAAAACCACGGATGCTTCTCGAAACTCTACAGGGTTGTTCGTTTTGCTTAGTACAGGATAATTTGCTGAAATGACAAAAGTAATAGGAGGGTATGGTAGGGAATTTATTAATTTGCTCTCTCTCTCTCACACACACGCACGCACGCACGCGCGCGCGCGCACACACACACGCGCGCACACGCACACACACGCACGCACGCACACACACACACACACACACACACACACACACACACACACACACACACACACACACACACACACACACACACACACACACACACACACACACGGCATACAAACAGAGAGACAACTACTTGAACGTTATCCGTCTGGTCCAATAACCTCGCCCTTAAAAACAGTGCTCAAGGAGCAGTTTGATATCGGCCAACTGCATCGTGTCACTGGCCAATGCGGTTGACCAACGGAACAACCCTTCATAGGAACGGTCAACCATGAACCCCCTTTCGAGCTGGTCGGCGGCCTCTGATTCGCTAAAGCGACCGCCATAGTCCGCGGTGCGCTGCGCGGTTTGCGCAAGACGGCAGCGCATGCAGAGTTGAATGGACGCGGCCAAAGGGCCCACGGCGGCTGGACGGCGACGCCGCTCCTCCAGCGGATCGTTAAGGCCGGCGGCTTTCCTCTCGGTGCTGAGTCCCGCCGCCCTGAGATGAACGCCCCGACGTGTATGTGCACGTGAGTGCGTCAGCGCTCGAGCGCCCAGCTGTCTGTGGGCACCGAGGAGGCTACGCCTTTCCCCTTTTCTTTCGGCATCGGTAAGACACACGCAACCCTTGGGCGGCACCGTCGGTTGTGGACAACGACCGTGATTCTGGCGCTACTATCGCCTTTCCGCTCTCTCTCACTGTGTGAGGACCGCCGCAGCCGGAGTCAGGCAGACCGCGAGGGGAGAGAGAGTCTATTGTCCGCAAACACTGCGCTGTTGGCTTTGATCCGGTTTTGACGGTCGTCGTTTCTCCCTTGGCAGTCGCATTGTTCGGCGCTGGCAACCCTGAGTGACCTGATGGGACGGCACCTAGTATCACTTTCCTCGCTATTCGAATTCGTGTACAACCATACTGTAGTCGGGTATAACTCAATAACGAAGCCGCAAATGAACCTAAAAAGGAGCACCTCCAAGCAATGCCGTTGACTGATTCTACCCTCCCCCTTTACCGGTTCCCTTGGACCTGTCAGCTTGAAAAGAGTGGCAGATTAATGGGAAATAACCACGGCTTAATCCTATCAACTGCGCTGTCATGAAAACCGGTGACGTCATTGGCTTTGTGGGGCATCTGCCGCTTTGTTCTTGGGTTGTATCCGGCTATAGGCAGGTCTTCAACGTAAGTTTCCACATGTTATTGGAGAGCAGCTTTACCGGCAGTCCACGCATATATGGAAAAAAGGATCTTTTCTTTTTTGGTGGCAAACGTCGGCGTGAAAGCTGACTTGCAAGCTCAATTCCTCAGATTTGTTTATCGTAGGCGAAGTTATCATCACAGCCGCGCCTCTGCGAGAAGAAGAAGCTGTGAAGAAAGAAGACAGCAAAAAGCGTTTTAACTGGACTTTGGCCAATTCGGTGCTTTCAAAACATCAACAGCTGGTGGACCTTCGACGTGATCGTCGATGCCGATGTCAAGGTTGTGGCACTACTTTTGCTGGCTTTTGCGCCTGACATCCAGTAGGACGCACTGACACCGTCGCCTACGACGCTACTCGCAGCATCCTATCGTATTTTTGCGCATAGTTTTCAGCGCATAGTGTACACTGTCAAAGTAAGGGAACCAAGGGAACTCTGAAGGTGGATTCATCCATCGTGCATTTGCTATTTGCTTCGGAGGCTTAGGCTGGGTATCTCATTGACATTTCAGTGCTTTTAGCACAAGTTATGGGGCAGCAGCTTTCTGGACTTAGTTTGAGGCCGTTGGTCCTAAGACGTAGAAAGGGAAATGAACAGTGTTGCGGACTGCCACTTAGGTCCTGAGGAAACCAGCTCGTAATCCTAGAGAAGCAACGTAGTGTTTCCTCCTTTGGCTCCTCACTATTCGGTTATGGTTGGCTCAGTCAGGCAGCAAGGTAATTTGGTGAGAGTCGCCACTAGGCCAAAAACACAGCACTTAGGCTAGGTTTCAGGCCTTGTAGCTGATACACAAAAGCAGGTCCGTGTACTTTCTGAAGTGTATGCGTTCGCTTAGGCAAACACGCCGTCCAGCTAACGCAATTGAGCTCCTGTGAAATATGCCAGGAGATATGCCGGAAAACGCTTTCGGACTTTCCTTGCGAAATAGGTACAGCGCTTTCAAACCGTTCTCAAAAAATGTCGCGTGATACAGGAATTGTCGGCGATCCTTACGATGGGTATCCTGTCTCCTTCCTCTCGCTTACGTTTTAGGCAGCAAAACTGACTGTCTTGCTCAGTGTGCGAATCTAACAGACTGTGCAATAAATGTGCAGCTAATCTATGATGTAGACTAAGTAACAACAAGGCGCACATGCATATCGGACTATGACTTTTTGCATTATATAATCTGATGAGTCAATGTATGACCCCTAGCCAGTATTTTAGGCACTGCACATTAGTGTGGTCATAACGGTCATTCCTCCTTCGTCCTCCATGACATTTTCTCTCTTTATTCCCTGGAATTCTATTTCAAGAGTTTTCATGGCTGTTTTCATTAATTACGATCGGCAAAAGCACTTCTCCCAGAGACCAGAAACTAAGTTCATGACTGCTCGAGTCTTCGGTGTTTGCTGCGCCCTGCGTATGACAGCTGTCCGACGCTTGTGAGTTCAATGAGAGCAGAGTGAAGCGAGATCGCAAGCTGGGTCGCGCGAGCTGGTTCGCAAGGTCGGCTCTGTGGACTTGTAATGCTGTAGACCAAAACAAACAAAAGAAATAAGACCCTCTGTGAGTCGCCTACGCAAGAACGGCGAGAGATGTGCGTTGCGCGGCCCCGCGTGCCGTGACCATTGTTCATCCATTGTTTCGAAAAAAAAAAAAAAGGGCGTTTCCCGATCGAATGGCCGAGCGTTCTCAGCGTAATGGCTTCTCTTATTGCGACTGCCCTCAAGATAAAGCCTCGCAACTTCACGGGCAGCTCTTGTAGTCGATGTGCACGCATCCCTCTCTCCGTGTGTGCAGCATCTCCTTTCCAGGCCGCGTCTCCGGGACAGACGCCAGGACGTGCGCCTCAAACAGCACCGAGACCGAAGACTGATATCGTTATTAGGCTGCTTAAATCGTTTTAAAATAGCAGTTATTTCAAGCAAGTAGGAAAAGCTTCGAGTGATTGGTTGTGGCCTGACGGGTTTCCGATGATGTGCTCAATTGAGCCAGCTGCTCCAAGGCACACCAGCTCAGTCTGGTGTGCACTTTTTACCAGATTAGAACAGTGTGCTGGGCACACCAGTAAACAACAACCCAGTCTGTTGTGCGAACTCATCATCATCATTATAATAACTACGCCGACTGCGGGAGAAAGGTCTCTCCCATATTTCTTGAATTAATCCTCTCCTGTACCAGTTGCGGCCACATTATCCGCGCAAACTTCCTCATTTTCATCCGCCCATCTGACTCTGACGTCACCTGCTACGCTTACTTTCTCCTGGAGTTCATTCCGCCATCCACCGGTGTTGCAATGGGTACAAGCTTTCCCCTGGCCTGGTGCTCGGCTTTTTTTTAGCGTGAAATGCTTGGGAAAAGGGGTATTTGACCACACCTTGAGTAGACAAAAATACATCGCACCATGGCACTCTTTGGCCCCAGATTACCTTGCGCCATAAAAATTCACAATCATCATCATCACTCCGTTACCCTTAACGACCATCCGTTATCTTGCCGCCGCATTCCCCATTAGAACATACTAAAGCAGTCTGGCGTCGACATGAGAATACTCTTGAGAACCTAGTGTTCGTGCTAACAGACGCCAGAACTCATCAAACCATGCTTGTGTATTTTACGACTGGGATTGTTTTCTTTTATCTGTTTGCTGGTCAGACTGAATGCTTGTCTTTCTCTCATCCGCGCTAAGGCACCGCACCGGTGAACAAAGGCCAGTCACATGGGGTGCCCGGAGCGAAAATCAGACCCGGCGTGAGAAGAGGCGAGCGTGCATAGGGATCGAACCTGGACGCCTCCTGTTACGGACGGGAAACAGGAGGCACACAGACCAGCCTCCAGACAAAACACCAGCATGCCGCGGCGGTTCGGGTTGTAAGGCGCAGCGGCAACCGAGTTGTGTTATTTCACGCCGCGGCTGACGTCAAACTTTTCGTTGTCATTTGAATCCACCGCAGGCAGGTGTTTTCAACCCCCTGTGGGAAAATGGTTTCGAGCTAGGACAACGCAGTGCCCTCAGCCTCTTCGAGTACTGTTATAGCCAAGTTTCCCAACCCTCTCTTTCTCTCTAAACTTGGTCATAGGTGGCAGCGCGCGATTAGTGAAGCAAACACCGTGATGCAAGCACGAAGTGGACGTTATTATAAAGAGCCTCATCAGTCCTTTGCGGAGTTTTTAAAAGATGCATCGGCTCTACGCAGTAACCTTTGCAATAGTTGTGTAGCAATAGGGGCGCTCTGAGCAGTCGCCCAAGTTTGTTGCTTTCTCGAAAATCAGCTTCCTCTTCCCAGCGGCCGCGGCCAAAAATTTCGCGCCTTCGTCTTCGCCACGAGAATATTCGTGATATTTATGTAAACATGGTTTGGTTTGGTTTATTGGGGTTTAACGTCCCAAAGCGGCTGAGGCTATGAGAGACGCCGTAGTGAAGGGCTCCGGAAATTTCGACCGCCTGGGGTTCTTTAACGTGCACTGACATCGCACAGCACACGGGCCTCTAGAATTTCGCCTTCAAGAAATTCAGCCGCCGCGGCCGGGATCGAACCCGCGTCTTTCGGGCCAGCAGCCGAGCGCCGTAGCCACTGAGCCACCGCGGCGGGACTTTATGTAAACATGTATTGTAAACATGTATTCATACCTTTCTATAATTAACGATATAAGTGTCATATGGTGTCGTTGCATGTTTGTGGAAGCATACAGGGTTCCAATCACGGAGAAAGATCATAGAGGAAGAACATTTTAACCTGCAGCTGCAAATTTTTCTTTCTGTGTGTTTGTTCACGGGAGTAGTCGGGTTTCAAAAAGAAAGTTTAATGAACGCTTACAATCCGAAATTTTGCTGGGATCTTGCGGGGATGTATGTGCTAAGAGCCCTCCGACATTAGGGCTATAAGCACTGCATCTTGATACACATTGATTTCAAGCCTCACAGCATGCGTGCGCGACATCGTCCACTGGAGGTTGGGCTCGAGCTTGCGGTTGTCCCGCGAACAATAACGCAGTCTGCACGGGCTACGTGGCAGGAAAACGGCTCATTCAACATAAGCCACGGCAAAGACCTCGCCGGTCTCCTCTTCTTCTTCACAATGCCGTCTAATTGGACGGCCGACGGCGCACGCACTGCACGAAGAAGAGTGCTGGAGGCTGGAGCGTGAGGCTGTAGCTGGCCGCCTTGGCGCCTGCTTCCGGTGCTCACGCACGCGGTGAAGAAAGCTGCGCTGCACGAACATCGCCGCTTGTTACAAAGACAAGAACCCGAGCCACGGTCACGCCGTACTCCTCTCTATCGGAAATAACAGAGAAAAAGAAGAAAAATAAATGCTGGGGAGAAAGGGATGAAGGAGTGGGTGCGGGGGTGAGATATCCGTGAAGGGCGCGCTTCAAGTCATTGTCTGCAACTCTGAACCGCAGCCACTCGCCGCGATTCCAGAATGCATCTCCTGAGATCAGCAGTCGGGCGCTCGTGAGCTCTTGTGCCTTATGGAGGGTTTTGAATTTTCTTTTCGCTAACCCACAAACTAAACGCTTACACTTTATCATTGGGATCTGGAAAGGTATACAGAATGAAACTGTGAGGAGTGCTCAAAGCGCAACACCTGGCCTCCAGGAACTGCTCGAGGGAAAGCGTCTGGCTTCTGAGCCACCAGTTACAAGGGGACAGTTGGCGAACAAAGCAAGCACGACATTAGGCAGAGACGTTCGTGACTGCAAAACAGTGCGTGCAGGAAGGCTGGCACTATTCCGACGCCGGTGGGAAGCAGGCTTCAGCAGCATAGTGTGGCGATGATGGCTGCTTCATTGGGTAACCATTGTGCTGGCGATGTGCGCGGCAACCGGTTTATATCACAGCCCAGGTCTTGGAGTGATACTGGCATTTGCACGCACAAAGTGAGAGAGAGGAGGAAATGGAGGTGCAGGTTTCTATCAGCTAGATGTAGAGCCGTAGTCAAGGATATGGCTTCTGGGCTTTGCAATGTGTCTAGTTTTGCATTGCGAACTTTCAGGAGAAGGAAACTACAATCTCCTTTTCAGTTCGGGGCGATACAACACGTATCGAAGAAAGAATACACGCTCAGTATGAGTGCAGCCAGTGAGCGCAGCCTGCATAGTGGAGGGAAAAGTGTTGAGCGAAGGGAAGCTTGTAATCGTGTTCCGTGCAGCCTAACGGCGCACGGCAAAGGAAGACTGAGATATTGTCAAGCCAAAATAAGCACGGAGACTGCAAAGAAAACTGTCCTCATTTCCCTTTCTTCCATTCTCACGCCGCCTTCGTTTTGCTGTGGTGTGTAATCGCTGCCGCTTTAGTTGCACCGGCGTGTGTAGGTTTATGGAGTTGCGCCTCTGAGTCTTCAACGTCGCCGATCACTTACAGCACCAGTCTATTCCTGCTTTAAGATAACCGACGGCGTATGGAGTGTGAGGTGTTGGTTTGGTGCAATACCGCAGGCTCTCTGCCTTTAGAGGGGCATTGTTTCTCTAGGAATCACGCTCACTAGTAGGCGGTGGCTCCAAGAAAAGAACATAAAAATAGACCTTTGGAAACATATTTCGAAGAGTGCTATTTCTTTTGCGCTTAAGCTGACTTCGTGAGAGAAAAATCACGTCTTTTGTGACATGTATGTTCCGTCGGGTTCTGAGAAAGATATTCCCACGTGTATACTTCAATACTGATGGCGACAAAATCCCTCATGTCTGTATAGTAACAAACAGGCTCAAGCAACGAAGTGTTATTGAATCGGTCGATACCTGCCTCGAAACGGTTGTGAAAGCTGTTCTATGGGACTTTATCAAAATACAGGCAACTTGGTGCAATGCCAGGATCATTTATAGAAACGAACCGCAGTGCTGTCGAGAGCCTTTGTGGTGCAGATTATCTCCCGTTCGATAACCCACGAAACTGCTGCACAGCCGCAGGGAAAGTCAGTGCAATTCAGGCGGCACAGTAACTGCTACCTATGTCCAAGTCCGCGCGACGCGTGATTTCTGATTGCAACGGGAAAGAGCATGGTCTCTCCACCGGACAGATTGCATCTAGCGGAAAGCTGCCTGAGAAAGAAACAATCAGTGGGCTGTTTTGCTTTCTTACATGGGCTGACTCAGACAGATCTTCCCACGAACGTAAGCGTGCCTGGTGGCCGCTGCGTCCCACCGGAACGGGTGGCGGCGTCGTACCGATGGCGCGTTCGATGCCCCGGGGCTCTGTTCCCGTTCGCGGAACAGCTAGAGCGGACCGGCCTTAATGGAAGGCCCCCGCCATTACGGCCCCTCGCGCGTGGCTGGGCGCGACGGCACGCCACCGATTTTTCTCCAAGGACAAGGACAAAGTCACTGGAACTTGGGAGGTGGCCGCCCCGACCAGCCCATTGTTGTCAGTTGGAGGCAATTTAGGTTGGGGCTAGCTCGTGTTTGCGTAGAACTGGGTGATATAAGGCGCTTCGGGAAAGGCGTTTCAGCTGTGCGGTGATGCTTTGCACTGGTGCCTGCGGAGATGTAGTATGTATTCGGAACGCCCATGTTTCCACGATTGTCAGTGAAGACTAAGTGACCACAACGTGAGGAATCTTTTCAGATAAAGGGGAAAAGGTGAACTTTTCGGCTCTGCGTAGGTCTGCACGGACTTCCCAAGCTACTTAATTCACTCCTGTGGCGTCTTGGTTTAGTACCTACTCAACAACGGAGGGGCCCATTCGTACAGTCGGGGACAAAAGTCTCCGGACCACGTGTTCCTTAAACGAAGCTTATAGCTCTACTATCAGACAGCGGCTGGAGACCACACTTGTGGAGATGAAAGAACAAAAGTTTACCTTTTACCTCCACGAGTGTGGTCTCCAGCCGCCGACTAATAGCAGAGCTATCGGCTTCGTTAGAGGAACACGTGGTCTGGAGAATTTTGTCCCTGACTGTACCTATTTGCTCATGGGGGAATGTGACCATGTTCGGGATGCTGAAAAATTGCTTAACCGGTTCACCACTGCTCCAGGAGTGGCATGAGGACTCCCACACTCTAAAGAAGTAAAAAGGGCGGGCGCTAGAGGATAGCTTACTCCGTGTTTACTCGCATATAGGTTGGTTAGTTTATGGGGCTTAACGTCCCAAAGCGACTCGGGCTATGAGAGACGCCGTAGTGGAGGGCTCCGGAAATTTCGACCACCTGGGGTTCTTCACCGTGCACTGACATCGCACAGTACACGGGCCTCTAGAATTTCGCCTCCATCGCAATTCGACCGCCGCGGCCGGGATTGAACACGCGTCTTTCGGGTCAACAGCCGAGTGCCATAACCACTGAGCTATCGCGGCGGCTACTCTCATATAGGTGTAGCAGCGATTAGATTGCAGGGATATATGAATGGAAAACTAAAGAATGACCAATTTTGCATTAACTCATTATCGCTATCCGAACAACTGCCTTCTGTGAACACTAGATCTGAACCCGGAACCGACGTGAAAACCGAAGTGCTAACGCACCTAATTCACATTTGCGTGAAAACCGAAGTGCTAACGCACCTAATTCACATTTGGCCTAACTATGCAAATCTTCGGTCATCTTTTCCCCTGCTTCAAGCTTTGTCTAAATACGCTTTGTGTCAGCCAAATGAATTTAGCACAGTTATCTAGGTACTCCTTTTCATCGACTGAAATGAAATGAAATAAGCAACTCAGAGAACTCTTGCGCAGTATTCAGTAGAGGTGATTCAGTTTTCACCGCATACTTTCCACATACGTTACATTATGGGTTGTAGCGAGCTGTGTCCGGCCTTCACTTCGAGCGGAAGACAAAATGCGAATTCGGATCCTGAATTCCATAGTAGTGAAATCGGTTTATGCCGCGACCAATCTAAGCTGCTTGTGCGAAAGGATCCGTTGTCAAGACGTGATGGTCCCCTCGTAGCATCTACGCCAGCTTTCGGTGTGGCAGCCTTTGGTAGCAACACCTGTCGGTTGACGCGAGTGGAATACAAAAGTGCGCGAAGTGCTTTTTTTTTTTTACTTCAGCGAAAACTCGTGGACCTGAGGCAATACCTCAAACGACGGTGGCACTGACTGAGCAACAATCGCAGCAGAAATTGCCTCCGCTATAGAGTCAAGGAAAAGGTCACTCTCTTCATCCGGTTTTTGCTCTTTCCTGCCCTGATAAGCCCGCGGCGTTTCAGCAGGCAAGGCCGAATGTAGCAATGATTCACTGTTTTGCCTTTCGCGCCGCCCTTGCCGACCATTACTGGAAGCTCAAGATGTGAGTCATCGGCTACAGCGCGAATTTCGAAGCTATTGCTTTTTTTCTTCTCACACCTGACGCCAAGAGACTTCATATCGGCGCGCAATATCTCGGTTCGAAAGGAAACGAACTGTGGCTTTCGTTTAGTGGCGGTCTGTTCTATTATTCCGGACAAGCGATTATGAGCGTTCTTTAGCAGTGAGAGTGCTGTGCTGTTGTTTGTAAACGTCAGCACATGGAAGTTACCTTCCGAAAACGATGCTTTCACATAAAATTCGCTTCACTCAAGAGATCCAGGGATGATAAAGCACTAGGTTATACATTTTATTATGTTCTCTTGCGATTATCCGTGGTACCTAGCGGCCGGCACCGCCCTTAGACGTGGCTCTTGAGACAAAAACAACGGGCGAAAAGAACCAGATCTCAGTAAGATTAGAACCCGAATCTTACTTTTAACCTACCCTTGGCATTGTAGGTCCGTTCACGAATTCCCTCTGTATGCAGTTGAAGCAACCTGTAAGTCGCAAGCAAGCTTAAGACGGCACGAAAGTTTCCGTTAGTTTACAAGTATACGACTTGCACGTTAATTTCGCAAGGTTTTAGTCTAGTGCACGCAGGAACGAGACAACCGTGCTATGACCAAGCTCCGCAGACTTGTTACCTTGAGTCTCGCAAAGCTCTGCGAGGCTTTGCCTCGGGTGCTGATGCAGGATAAATATAATAGAGAGCTTTAGCGGCTGAGGGGGTACGAAGAGCGATTAGATACCGAACCTGATCTCTCTGCCGATCGCGGCGGAGCCCATCTACACACCGCGAGCATACCGCTTAAGGCAGCGATCTTTCGCGGAAGGCACACTCCACCTATACATTGCTCGTGGATACGAAACACCATCGTGGAGGGGGCTCATGACCGCGCGGCTCATCGACTCTCATTAGCGAGTCAACGCGCTTCGCGCGGCGGGGATCGTCCTCGCATCTCCCGTTCTCCATTCCTTCTTTTTTGGTCTCTTTTTTTCTTCCACCACTGTACCGGCGTAACTTTGCGGGCCGCACCGGGTCTAGTGCATAGCGGCCGCTGTAATCGCGGCGTCGCTCTTGAATTGGCGGCCCGAACAAGGCCAAGGGCTGTGGGCGCCCGCGCAGCCGCCACCTAATTGCGCGTGCACTTTTACGCGACTCCGTTCATTGGAGTGCGGCGAGTTCCGTGCAGAGTGGTCGGTCTCTGTACGAGCTCTGCCCGGAGGGGGGGATGTGATACAATCTGAAGGAGGGAAAGGGAGGCGGTTGTTAGGAGAGAGGAGGAGGGTTCCCCCGTCGAGAGAAAGCCGCGACGTCGGTGCAAATATATTTAGCGGTTGTAAGCCAAGCCGCGGGCGCGCGTTGCTTTTGGGGGTAAACGGGAGGCCATGTCGCGGTTTGGAAAGGCTGGGATAGCCGGCGGGTTGGTCGAAAAATGATATTTATGCATCCACTTAACACGAACGCGGTGTGGCTGCGACAAGGTGACACGGTTTGCCGAATCTGTTATCGGTTCTGACTGACGCAAATACTGTCCACTGAGCGGTCTGCATCACCGTTCGTCTCGGCCTTTGAGCTTTCAGACGTCTCTGCAGTTATCAATTCTGAGGAACGTTAGCTCGTAGTTCGTATTGCTTCTACTTCCTTACATCTTCTTCTTGAAGCGCTTGTGAAGTCTTTTAAACAAGGTGCTACTGTTAACTCCTCAGATACATACGAAGTGAGGGTATTATCGTCAGTATGCAAGCGCAGGCTTCACGTGAATCCGGTGGGACAAAAAGCTTCTGAAATCCACTGCAATGGCCATGATTAGGCTTGCTTTCTCGATCTTACCGACAGCCGTGGAGGTGAAAGAAGCACTTGAGGTGCTGCAATGATGCCTTTGGTACGAGTACGAAATCATCTTTCAGAAGAAATGCGGGACAGGTGGACGTTCGCGGTCAGGTGCGTACTTTCGCGGAAGATAATTGCCGTGTGACGCGCCATTCACCACACAGCGAAATTTCGCTGAAACGAATTTCCCCCTTTCTGCATCCATTTAGCACCACGCTGACAACTTCCGTTCTGCGGTGTTGCACAATAAACCTCCTGGAAGCAGCTTTTCCATGACTCTCCAGCACATGGCGCAGCGACGCAGAAATTTCACTGTGGGTGGAACCAGTCGTCAGTACACTGCTGCTTCGAAAAATTTCTTACACTTTAGCGGTCGCACTTCGTGCTCACGTTCTATCGACAGTGATCTCATTTGCATCTTGACCGTGTGATCGTAGCTACGGCAACTTTGTACTAAAGGGTGGTTTCATGAAAATAATTTGGCGGTAGACATGCTGCGCACAGGTTTTATTTACTGCCTCCATTAGCACATACTCCTGTCAAGGACACAGAATGCCTTGCAGGCTAGCTTTATTGCGGTTTCAATCCTTGAGGACTGCACGAGTTTTCCACTTGTCCCAGACTACCTCGTGGGAAGTGCCCGCGGCCATTGAGACTGCTGTGAGGCACCAAGATTAGCCTAGTGCGTATGCGAAAGAGTCAGACAAGAGGCAACGGAGGACTTTTAAGCCATCTCAGGGCCATGCGAGCGTCACTAAGAATTAAAGCTTAACCACAGATGTGAAACCGGAAACGCATGAAACGCGAACAAAAACAAAGAGAGATAAGCAACGCGGCAGCCGGATCTGCGACGCTTTTGTGTTTACGCTTCTAGACTATTTTTTCCCAAACAATGAGACAACTAGCTCAGTTGTGCGCGTTGCTTGAACGATTAAGAGATTCTTCATCGCCAAGATAAGGGCCAATTATGCGTCAAGGAGCTATCCATGGCCGTCATTAGAGAGCACCATATAGTGTCTTGAAGGCAAGCTTGTGCAACGTATGACGATGGCGACCTTGTGGTTTTTACTCCTCCGTTTACGTCAAAGCTGTCTATTTTTGTTTTAGCGCCTTTGTCGCGTCTTTTTGTTCCTTTGCGCTTGCGCCACTCTTCCTGCGACAGGCACACTGTAAACACAATACACCTATATGGGAGTGAAAAAGGAGCAAGTTCGCCTGTAGCGCACTCCTTTCTATAAAAGGGAGCGTGCTATAAAACGGCTTACTCCCTTGTTTTTACTCCTTTGTGTTCAGAGTGTATACTTCTTCTCCATTGGTTAGACCTCATAGAGCAAGTGTGCTGGGCTGCTTTGGGTGAATGCGTCCGAAACATCTCGGAGATTCGCGCTGTGGGCTAGCAGCACGGCATGGCGATTCATATACCTAGGTATTGGTTGCAAGCATCCGTCTTTTGCCAGGAAACTTGGCGTCTGGACGCGTTCTCTCAGCCGTCTCCCGCCACCCAAGTGCACACAATTGGCGCAGCCGCAGCGATAGCCGAACGGCGGTTAATTAATGGTACAAGCGTGCCCCCTACGCCCCAGGCGGTCCTCAGCAGGCGTCCGCCCATGAATGGGCGCGTGGATTCGTGGGGCGCGGTCGCCGCGGCCGCACTCAGACGGAGAACGCCGAGGCGATGGCTGCACTATGCTACACCTTCCCTGCCACCTCGTATAGCAGTGGTGTGCGTGCGCAGATACCGTGGACCCATGACGACGCCTGCGCAGCAGAGCCCAAGTCGATGGTGGCGGCCATTGTTGGTTGTCGGGAACGGTATGGGGAATCTCGGGTGTTCACCGCCTCCACCCGTTTCCTTCCCCTGGGTGAATACGAACACATATGAATGTAACTCCCTCAATTCAACTCCATGAGAACGCTCACCCGGACGTTTACATGGTAAAAATTCAGGCGTTAACTAACAACGACACAGAGGGGACACAGCGCTTACTCGCAACTACAAGAATTTTTATTCCGAAGTTTCAATACATACAACAAAAACCAAAACAAACCCAGAGTAATCACACGCCACATGCCGACCGATGTGCAGGAAAAGATTACCTTGCTGTTTTCAATCGCTTTTTCAAAAAACCTATCTCTCTACTAGACAAGCCAACCGAAGGCTCACTAACACATGTATGCCCCATCGATGTATGCCCCATCGATGTATGCCCTATCGATGTATCGATGTATGCACATCGGTCGGCATGTGGCGTGTGATTACTCTAGGTTTGTTTTGGTTTTTGTTGTATATATTGAAGCTTCTGAATAAAAATTCTTGTAGTTGCGAGTAAGCGCTGTGTCCCCTCTGTGTCGTTGTTTGTTAGCGCCTGAATTTTTACAATGAATGTATACCAACTAGCTCAGCTTTCTGCCCTGTTGCAACGTTTACATGGACCAGACTGACGTGCATTCCACGAATACAATGCGTGCGTTCTTTACAGCACCCATTCCATGTTCCACTTGGAGCATTACATTTCTATGGGTTGGAAGAATTCTTAGTTACGACTACGGGTGACTCGTTTTCCCCGATGAAAATACGACACTCATCAGCCACTGCGGAATTAATGGAGGAAGTAATGGAGCAGACCGACCAGATGTGTTATTTCTCTTTTTATTTCTGCCTCTCTGTGAGCTCTATTATGCGTCCAAACCTTTCTTGTTCGCTGATATGTTATATCTTGCAAAGGAAAAGAAGAAAAAAAAAACTACAGCTCGGCCCTGTACAATTTGCCATCATTAGTTTGGCAACCAAAGGTAATCCATTAGCTTGGCACCAATTTACCTTCTTTGGGCTCTCCTCACTGAACCCTGGCCAATCCCCCGTCGTGGGTATGTGCCATGCCACCAAGGCAACAACAACAATAATTTGCCAGTGAACAAATGAAAGTTGTGAAGATCTCTCAAGTCATGTGACGGTTTCAGTCAGCAGGGAAATAATGTTAATATGTACATGGTTGAAGAATTGCACATTAAGCACTGTATCGCTGAAGTTTGAAGCGGCATATTTACCTGAGTGCAGGTACAGCAAACTACCAGGTCCCACTTTTGAGGGCATCGGCCGCTTTGTTCTTGAGTTGTACTCGATTGTAGTTGCTGTATTCCAGGAAAGCTGGCGTGTTCGTTCGGGAGGCACAGACCTCAGCAATTTATTGTCAATGGCCGCGATGACCAGCGTAGGAGGCAGAATGCGAAATAATCGGCGCGCCGGCAATTAATTGCTGGTAAAAAGTTCTGATGGGTCAGAAAATTAATTTCATCTAGTCTCAACACACAGTGGCGTTAGAGCTCAAAATGCTTGCAATTAAATGAAAATACAAGAAAAAGACATAAGATGAATGAGCACAGGAGGACGTCAACATAATGAAAAACAGGGGAAGAAAATGAGTAGGTGATTTAAGATTATAGAATCCTCACTGCGGTGGTCTTTAATTTAGGACCATTCTTGACAGCAGTGCGGTCCAACTGAAGGCAAATCTGAGTTTAGATGGCCTTTATAACAGGAATGAGTGTACGAATAAATGATTGGTTTCGTAAGAAAGAGTTTCAATTTTTGAACGCACTCTAATCGAAAGGCGTCGTACGTACGGAGGGGGAGCTCGATAATTATTAACGATTTTCCACCCCGGTGAACCGAACTGCTCGCAGTGAAAATTTGCAACTGAAGAATACGTTAATGCAACAGAAGAGAATACTATATTTGTTGACTTTTTGGCATTCGAAAGGCAAGTAACTAAGCGTTTCCTGAGCCTCTGTAATAGCACCTATTCTGATCACTTACAGGTAGTACCTCCAATATGAAAGGGAAGAAAGTTTGAGCATTATATTAATGATCACTTAATTAATGATTAATGATAGCTGGTTTTCCTCTTGGCGTATAATATCGAAGAGTCAATTCCTTCATAAGAAAAGAAATAACAAAAAAAATTCTTGTACAAACCGGTTGTTCCCTTTGATTTGGAGGGACCGATACATGTCGTTTAACGCTTCGCCAGTCGTTGCAAAGCTGAGTCACTTGGTCTATCTCTTTCTAACCCTTCGGTTTTCACAGCCTTGCCTTAACCTAGAAAACACTTTATTAAGCGAGTAATTATTTACGCCACCGTCATTGCGCAAACTCTCTCCCCGTGCCCGCACGTGGGAGAGTCAGCGGCGACAAAACCAAAACGGTGCCAATTAAGTCGGCCAAGTCTGAGCCAGACCACCTCCGAGGCTGATATACTACCCAGGCGAACAGCAGAACAAAAAGCGCCGCACTGTAAAGGCTTTCTTTTTCGTGCCGTTTTTTTTTTCCTTCATTGCACTTCGTTAAATGCGCTCGGAAATGGTTTGAGGCCAGCATCGGTGATAGGCCTTAATCAGCCTCGCTCAGAGCGCGTGGTAGGCGAGCCACCAACTGATAAGCAGACAAACTGGACTCCCGCTTCACTTGCGCCAGCGGCCGCAAGTGGAACAGGCGCTGGCAGCGCGCGAGGCGACGTGAGCGCGCCGCTCTTTCGCCGTCAACGTGTCACTGGCCATTGGCCACGGCCGTCTGCCCCGCTGACTGCGCGCGCGGCGACCTCTCTGAGAAGAAAGCGGAGTAAATGGGTCGGCAGACAAAATTCCCCGGACGCATGCCGACATCGATTGTCGCTAAATTTTGTCGCCCACTCCTTCCGCGACGCATTTTTCACGCTCCCGACAATACTCCGTAGTACAGTAATCGTACGTGTATCAAGTATATGTGTACGCGTGTGCGAGTGTGTGGCGCGCGTTTCTCAGCAGCTGTTTGACTGCGGCGTGCTGCCTATCAGAGAGAATTCGTATGTCACTGTGGGGGCAGGGGGGGGGGGGGGGGGATAGGGAGTGTTCCGGTTCAGCCACTGACATAAACGACGATAAATAATGCCAAAGTATCTCTGGCCGAGCCAGCGTTCGTCTGGCTGCGCGTTTAATCCCAGGAAACGGTCACTGAAAAGACCTTGCGTACCAGTCGCTGACTTGCGCTGGAGAAATCTGGCGGGACAGAAAACGACCTCCGCGCGATCAACTTCCTGCCGGATACGGCCGACTGTAAACACGGGCCACTCGCTTAAACTTTGTCCACAGTGCATAACATTTGGATTGCTTTCTGCGGTGACAAGCGGCGAAATAACTTAATGGCTGCGTTCGTCTGTTCGTGTTGCTTGGAACGGCGAGTCAATTCCTGATTTTTTTTTTTTTTGTGGTGACCCTGAAATAAAAGGCGTTGAAACAGTTTTGCAGAAAGCATGTTACGAAGCCATAAGGAAACTTGCGCTCCCTTACTGATCCAGAATCCACGAAGGCAAAGGTGTTCGGTCCGTATTATTTTCTGCAGCGTCTCACAGCAGTGCAAGGGGATAATGACGAACGGGAAAAAAAGTGGGTCATGACGTCACAGAAAGCGAAACAAGCCTAGCTTTTCTGGACATCCCAACCAGCAAGCTGCTTGTGAAGCGCCAGTAGCGATCATGGTTTAAATCACTGAGGACATTTTCAGTTCAAATTTTAAGTGAACTGCAGGATGTGGAAAAAATGTTTATAGCGGTGGCCTACTCCTCCTACACGCAGGACTACTTCTGACAGCCCTAGAAAGTCCAAGACGTGCACCAACCATTCGAAACTCGCGCAGTGATTTTGAATGTTTCGGGGACATGAGGCACATGCTGATAGCAGCGCAAACTAACAGCGTTACCAGATTTTATGTCCTTGGGGAAGTAAAACGAAAGCCAGTATTATAAATCATTTCACTTCAGCGGCAGCTGTAATGAAATGCGTCTGCTTCTGGCCTTCGTTTATTTGCGTCAAAATGTAATGAAACAGACACACATGTTCTTAGAAAGTAATTTAGAAATGTAATGGTTTCTGTCTGAGCACCGCATTACCTTTTGCCGTCATCCGCCTACTTGTTTATAAAGCCTTTCTGCGCTGTTATTGAAGCGAGCCAAAGATATAGGCAGTCCCATGCATACTCATGAGGGCCAGATCGGGCGACAAGCTTGCCAAGCGAGCCGTGTCGTACAAATGGGGATGCCGATTGCATCTCAACCGAATGGGCTGGTCGCCCAGATAACGCGTCGCGGGCGTTGAAATGCTGCGTGTCTTTCGCACTGGTTTCTTTTTTTTTCTTCTTGTTTCTGTCACGAGGTTACGCATTTTGTCGGTCGTCAACAAACCGCGAAATGAACGGCTGCGGCTAATGCGCTGTGACAAGAGGACACGAGCGTGAAACACGCCTTTGGAATGGACGGAATGGCTTGTTGAATTAGTCAGGAAAGGCGGGCGATTGAAAAAAGTATATTTTTTCTCGGTTTTGTGATATAAGCCGTAGATCCCTGCTGATTGCGCTCTAATTTCTCTAAGTAGCTGCTTCTGCTTGCAACGGGCAGCAAATAAATGCTGGTATGCGCATTTTTTTTCAGCCGGTGTTACTGTTGCTGATAACAGCGAGTTTTAGCACCGTCGTATACGGCAGATCCCGTGACTTCGGTAACTACGACCGAACGGCGAATGCGGCTAAGCGCGACAATGGTAGCAACGGCAATGCCTTACCGTATTGACCCTACGGGTGTGCTGGAACTATCAATGATGACAATGATGATGATGGGGACGACGGGGATCATTTGCGTGGAATGAACTCTTCATTCGGTTAGAAGAAAACAAGGAGACAACTTGAAGTAGGCTCTTGAAATGCCTTCTTCGAATTGGTGAGTCATTTTTACCGCGTTTGCTTTTGGTTTACGCTAGCTGAATAGTATACTGACAAAGCAACAAGCAGAGAGCGGATAACATGAGACTAAGAAGACAGGCCTCAAATCGAGCAGTGCTTGTTATGCCTCCACACTGGCTTAGATCAGAATGACTTCCTCGTACGCAAGAAAAACACCTGCTGCTATTGTACTGATGTCTATGATCAATCCATGGGAAGTGCCTGTCGTAACAACTGTGTTGCTATACTCACTGGTATTAAGTATAACTTCCATGAGCCGTATCGGTCACCCATGTGACACACAGCTGGAAGTTTTAGAAATCATATTTTCCACGAAATTGCACTTGCGTGTAACCATCCTCATTCATTCATAGTTCAAGGGGTTCGGCGGCCCGCCGAGTAAGCACAAGGCACATGCCAACCCTCGGCCGTCGGCTTGTTCGGCTCGACGGCCAGTTCTTTCGCCTCACCACCGGCGGCACGATGACCCACTTCCGGGACCTCCATGACATACGTCTTGCTGACACTGGCCGACGAGCCCTCATCGCCGCCCGCGCCCTGCAACCGGTTGCCGCGTCACGCAGTCATTCATTCCGTGCGAACCTTACACTCTGCACCTTGAGCTTACCGCTATTCCGGCGAGAGTTCGCTGCTTGAGCCAATCGCCAGAACATTTGCGAGACAAAACGCGTTGGGAACGCTTTCACGAAGAGAAAATACCGAGGCTCATTACTGTACTTTGAAAACAAGGTGCCTGACTAGTATACAGCATGAAGCAGCACGAAAGGGGAGCAGTGCATTAGAGTGCAATACACGATCATTCTCCAGATACATGAGTGAAGAGCGCACGTTTTTTTTTTTTTTACGTTATCATCCTCAACACGCCCCATCCTTTATCTATTGCTCCCCATGTAAGATAAATTCTGTTCTCAATTGAGCGCACAGCTAGTGTTTCCCTTTAACATTGCTCGTACATGTGCGTCATTCTTTAACAGGCGTTGTTCACAAAAAGACGTCTTTTGTCCTGCCGGATTAGGTCTCGGCAAAGCCATCGTTCTTATTACGAAGGCCGCGTTTTCTGCATGCGCGTTCCTATCCCAAGCATGCATGTAATTGGAAAGACAAATTTGGTGGTTGAGATTTACTTCCTGCAAAAGTGTTTCCCAGGGAAATTTCAGACTATTTCCAGGAAACGGTGTGTGGGAAATAGCATTCTAAGTGCCCACTTTTCATTTGTTTCCCTACGCGTTCGCAACGGACTGCGCTTTTGGGCTTCCTGGGGTCTTGTGCTTTCTTTCACGGAAGTCTTACGCTCCGATACAATCAGTTCCTTGCAGCGCAGCAGTAAGGCCCACGGATGAATTAAGGCAGGACTTGGCGCCGTGCTGGCGCTGTGTAATTCCGCCCTTTCTTGGACAGTCGGAGTAATTAGGGGGCCAGGTCTCACTCTCCTGAAACATCCTTTTGTTAGCTCCTGCACTAGAGCAGTGCCATCGCGGACACGTGTCGATTCAACGCGACCAAATCAGTGCTAGGCAAAAAGCTCCAACTGCGTTAGCTTTCTCAACAAGTGCATGGAAGTGTGATCTGCTTGCGCTAGTGCGAAAGGAGAGACGCCAAGCACACCTTTACAAAAAAAGTTTTAGACAGTCTATAGAGTGTCTATAGACTTCTGTCTATAACGTCTATAGAGTGCCCATAGACAAAAGTTCATAGGCAATACAAATGCCACAGACAGTCTATAGACAATATATAGGTTTATGGCCATACACTTTTAGTAGAATTTTGTCTGTAGACAGTCTATAGACTATGAATAGACAAACAGCAGTATGTATAGGAAGTCAGTGGAGTCAATAAGAAGTCTATAGACTGTATATAGACCATTTTTATAAGGGCAGCGCTGTCTTTGTTTTCCAGAGTTGCACTTTTCGGTCAAATGTCGCATTTGTTTCAAGTGAAACGCACTGCGCTACTTAAGACGATGCTCAGCATACTGTGTGATACAAAATCGTCTACAGTCTTAAAAAAAAAAAAAACTCGTGCAAGTTACTAAGAAAACTAGTAACAACTGTCGTTACTACCTCTCTATGGCAGTTACTAGGTTGCTACTGATTGTTTACTACCCCAAACGCAGTGCAGGTAGCAACAGCAGTCATTACTGAGCACGGTAGTTGATGCACGGTAGATGAGCACGGTAGTTGACGGTAGTGATGCAGCAGTGCTTACTAGTTAAACTAAAATTATGTGGGGGCTTCTGGATGAAACTAATATATAATATTCAGAGCACAGATTTTTATGACGCTCCTGGCTGATATCAGATATTTTTTATGCTATATGCTTAAGGGTTGCGAAACTGGTAGTAAGAAAAAAAGCATAGGAGCCCTGTTTAAGATGAATATCTACAGCGGACCTTAAAAGGTACATTCGCTAACAGTGCACACGCACTAGATTCTGTTAGTCAGCTAATTTAGTCAGCTGACATTAAGGTATTTTCAGAAGCCTTGACTAACTTAGTATGGCAAAAAAACATTACTTCAAAATCAGTGTTTATTCACCATTTATAGCTACAGGCATATAACTTAGTTACGAGCACTAGCTCTTTCACCTAGTAACAGTTAGTACCATTTAATTTACTACGTGAAATTACAAAGAACCTAGCAACATATGTGACAAGCACTTCCTATAGGTTTGCCTTAGTAAGCAGCACGACCTTTTTTTTAAGAGTGTAGAGTGTACAGTAGAACCCAATGGGTTCCCCTTTGTGTCACGCCGTGTGCCTGTGTACCAACGTCGCAGTAATATCTCAAAGGAACTCCGATCCTCTCCCTTCCGAATGTTACGACCTCCACGGGTTCCCTCTACATTAAGAGCTCCTTGGGCCCTTAACTTTTGAGAAATGCTGTACGTACGACATTCTTCGAAACGAACAAGGTGCGTAGAGGTCGCCAGCATGTATCGACTTTCATTTACGTGAAATGGTCTCATGAAAAGCGGCGTTCAAAAGCCAGTCCAGTAGTGCGATACAAAATTAGGTCCTCCGAACGGACAGATTCGTCCTTCTGGCCTCCATTCACTGCTGAGGAGTCTCCAGTAAACGGGCTGCATTGAGCATGCCACTCGTCATTTCGAGGTCGGGAACAAACTCGCAGTGGCAGTCTTCGGAGCCCAGGCGAGTCGCGTCCGCGATTGCAGTGACCGATTTCGGCTTCGGGCGGCCGGCGACGTCCATAGAGAGATGGCCCGGAGATCGAGGCCCGCGCTGAAAGCTCCTCAGTCGCTTCTTCCCGCGTGCCCAGAATTCCCTGCGCTCGAGCGCGACCAGGCAAGGCCGGGGCAGCGGAGGAAGCAACATCGTTCGTGACATCAAGGAAGCGGCTGTTCGCCCTATTTGAGTACGACTGCGAGCCAAAGACGCCGCCGCGCCGTTGTTGTCCGTTTTGGCTAATGTACCGTTCACCCCACCGCGGTATGCGAGAGTGTAGAAGGGCGCGCTGCTGACGACTGGCCGCGGCTTCCCCTGCGCGGACCTCGGCATGAAACGCGGGCGGAGGTCTTCCACGGGTGCGCGGGGCGAAAGCGCCCAATGTGTTTGTCGATCAAGGTCAGCTGGGCCCCGCAGCTGTCGGCACTCTCTTCGGGTCCTTTCAGAACAGTGCCGCCCACTTCCTGAACCACGTATGTGCGCGGGAAATGAACGCTCTATGCGCGTAGTACATGCGGATAAGAATAGCCTAAATAGCGTACGGCGCCTGTGCCTGAGGTCGGAATCGCGGTGAGATTTCGGGTTACTGCGCGCAGAAGCCATGCAGCTGTCAGTCGTAAATCATGCCGTCAAATGTGTGCCACTGCTTTCGTCGGTTCTGCTTCGGTGCCTGCAGACCCATCTAAGCTGTTTGTAGTCAATTTGTCCGCGTTGCAGACTTCTGGACGATGTTCAATTGAATCAAAGTTCGGTGACGGGGCCGTGATCTCGGTCACGCTATTAATGGCCCGTCCAAGTCCATTTCTTCATCTGAGATTTCAACTAAGACCAAGAAGTGGACAGACGGGAGGTGAGGGCCACGAACCAGGAAAAAATTGCTGCCTGTTGGACTGACAGCCTGACAAGGTAAAGGAAGATGAACATAGTTGGAAGCGCCGGAGAAGTATAGGTGCAGTCACGACGTTAGGAAATTCGCGAGGTGTACAGTAGTAGAGGTCGCCGCAGCACAGATTAAATTGAAATTCACCTCAGGAGGTCTTTCTTTCCCAGTCGGCTTTTGACATGTCTGTTATTGCTGATGACACGCACTCATAAATTGCCTTTCGCTGCTTTCCTGGACTGATAATTACGGTTTCGCGGTTGAACATGATCTCCCCCTGCACAGGTCACATCCATATTTCTAAACTGTCGAAAAGTTTCCCTCAGAGTTAAGGGTAATAGATTGGGCGTTGTTGTGGCCGTGATTGTGCTCTTGAAAGGCCAGTTGTCCAAACATACAGGCGCTGAGCGTAAATATATGGCCCCAAAGCACGTTGAAAACAATTGTACAGCCATTTTCTTCCATGAGAGCCAGCGGAGCGCTTTTCTGCGCCCTGAGCTTGACAGATGTTTCAATCAGGCGCCCAAGAGAACCTCAATGTGGATGAGGCAGCGCCCCAGGAAGCAACAGTCGCTTGAAGGTGCTTAGAGAAGCACAGTTCTTGTGTTGTCAAGTCAAGATATGACCACAATGACTCATTTGGAGCTGGCTGAAGTCGGAGTAACCCAGGAAATGACCTTCGAGCCTGCGAACCTCAACAAGAAGCTCGCTTAAAGGAAAGCTCCAAAGCTCCAGTTCACCAACTATTCAGTATCCCGGAAAACTGCCGCAGAGAACTGTTACCGCCGGAGTCAGTCTGCAGAGTGGCTCTGGTATTGTTGGAATCGACCAAGGGTCGCGGATTTCACTGCGAGCTAAGTGAGAAAGATCTCGGGCCCCTTTCATTTGTTTCGCGCCTTCACTTCCTGCTCGGCACACTCCTCTGGTCGCTCTTTCACTTCCGGGAAAAAAATATAGCTTCTCTTTTCTGGTTCATCTTTTTTCGCAGCTCTTAGCCCCCAGGGGAGTCTGGGCAATTCCAACGGCACGTTCATATTGCGGGAATGCTGCATACTCTCGTTTCACCTTAAAGGAGTGTCACGAAAAGAGTCCGCGATAGCTCCAGAGGAAACCAAGTCGGCGAGGAAAGTCGGCAGGCAGAAAGAAAGAAGCAAACAAAGAGGGAAAGAAAGTCGAAAAAAACAGTAAGAAGAGAAATGAAGGAAGAAAAAAAATGCTCAAGAAAGAAGGGCGCAGATTTCGTCGTGGCGAAAGCCGTTTTGTCGGGGACAATCGTGCCGGAAGCCAGATCGTTGTGTTGCGCAACAATCACCGGCCGCACTCGGTTGGTCGTCGCACGCGCATTGTTCCGGCTCGTTGGGTGAACTCTCTCTCATCCAGCCGCTTTCGCGCGGTGCATTGTGGGAGAGAAGAGCGGACTAGGCACGTTCCGAGCATCGCGATGGCTCCGTCACTGGCCCGGAACCGAGCACTACTACGTGCAACGCGCTGGGGGGAGAGATGCGCCTGGGTCTGTTGACCCCCCATGTAGGAGCAGCGAGCACTACGCATCAGTCATCGTGTTGTCCAACAGTCGGGGGTGCGCGAGTTCTGTGGTAGTGGGTCAGGAAACAATCGTTGCCTAAATGCCAGACTTCCCGCCGCCCACACGGCACACATAGGAAAGTATACATTTATTACATAAGGTATATACGTACAAATTAATTAAGTCCAAACAAATGCAAGTAAATAATCATTTGACTATTTTATTTAGTAAAGTGGTAATCAATATTGTGTGCTACATGTAGAACAATCTGTATTGGGTAGCGTTGCTTTTGTGTCAAGTTTTTTGGTAAGCTAGTAGTAGGCTGTAAGCAAAGCGAATAACAAGCAGGTAATGCCCGTAACAACGCCAGCGTTCAAGTAGAAAATTTCTCGCTGTTTATAGTATCAAAGCATGTTATGGAGCGGTCCGTGTTACAAACCTTGTACGTGATAAAAGCGAGTGTTAGGGAGGTAAAAGACAGATAAAGTGCAGCGCCATGCCCACGTTGTCTGCCTGTCCAATTTCTACTGCACGTCAGGCTGCAATGGGGCCAAAAAAAAAAACAAATACTATTTTAATTTCCTCTGTCTCCAGTTAACTGATGGAACTTTGTGCTGTTAGCTAATTGCTTATTATGGCGACAAATATAAAAGGAAAGGCCGACTATTGATCATGGAAGTTTAATATGCAGAATGTGTAGTGCCGTTATTACGCACTTCTCGCAATGACAGCATGGCCCGTTCATCGCACGGCTTGCGCTAGCAAGCGCACTGGCGAACTCCATCGCACGTTCCTGCCATCGCATTGCGCGGTGGAGCTTGCAGGAGCAACGCTGGTTCACGGCGAAGTCAACCCAAGGAGCTTATTATGTTCCAGAGGTCCTAACCGAGAATGACCTCTGTGGCCCCTCGACCTGTTTAATACGTAGAACCAGGGTTAATAATATATATAGGCAGTGGAAAATGTCGTTCACTCATGCGTTTTATGTGCCAAGAAATATCTCGGGCATTTACTGGAAATCACGGCTACATTCAAGCTCTCTGACCTCCCGTCTTAATACGATGCGCCGTTTGGCTATTTGGCTGAAAGCTCTCAACGTAAGCAAAAAAAGAATCGCCGCAAATGAAAAGGCTGCATAGAGGGCCTGAGAAGCCCGTCCGCGCACCTGTACCGGCTTCTCTTGTGTGTTTGTGCAAGCTGCGCCTTTTATGAAGGCTCCCCGTCTTCGACCGACCGTGTTTCGGCAAATCGACTGCTTCGCTCCCGTGCCGACTCGTTCTGCCTATATGTGGAGGCTGACGCCAGCATGCGCGGTACCATACGCGACCCCCTCAGTTGATGGAGGTCTCCGCTGCAGAGGTGGAGAACCGTTAAACCGTCCCCGAAGGCAAAGCCCAAGTTGGGAATAAAGAACCGCCGGCAGCAAAGCGGCAACCGAGGTCCACGTGTGCGCGCGCGGGTTCCCCCTTTCGCGGTCTGTTGGCATACCGCACTCTTCGTCGGGTAACGCCTCTCCGTCCTTCGCCGCCTTTCATTGACGCATAGTGGTGCGCCCGCGCCGCCACCACCGCTCCTGACCCGAATGCTGCTGCCTAAAGCTGGAAGGAGAGGGGGGGGGGGGGGGAGAGTTGCCGCCGGCAGCACGTGGTCAGACGGGGAGAGCGTGGTTGCCGCAACGGCCTAAAAATACGCCGCGCGTGTGAAGGCGCCGTTCGCCGCTGTTTGTTTTGCAGGCTTTTGTTTCGCGGCGTGTCCGATCGGCGGCTTAGGACGAACGACCGACCCACCGACCGCTCTAGCTCGCGATCGACAACGTGGCCGTGACGGCCTTGTCTCCCCAGGCGGAGTAGGGGACAGCGTCGCACAACACGGAAGCCGGCGGCATTTTAAAGTGACAGCTATTGGTGCTTGTCATTTGCATTGCGGAGAGATCGGGTTGAGATTTGTGTTTGCTCAAAGAAAGTGGCGGCCGTTGCAAATGCGTCGTTTACGTACAAGGGCCTCGTGGATGCCCCCCAGCGGGAGGTCAAAGATGCGCTCTCTTTTTTACTTGGGCCTGCTGGCAGGCGATTGCAATGGTGTGGGAGGGGGTGCTGGGGGGTGATATATTTAGGATCCAGTAAACATGCTGCGCGCCTACATTAAGCACAGAATGTGCACAAAATGTCTTCTTCACGTCTGCGTCACCGCGCGAGCATACAGGACAAGCGAAATGCGAGCGACATTATCGTGACCTTTCTTTTTCATTTTAGGACAGAGGAGCGCTATCTTTGAATACCCCTAAATTTGAGTGATAGTGCTGTCATGGCAATGCTTATACTTTTTATTCAGGACAAAGGCTTATCGCCTTTTCTGTTCAAGAAGTGACGTGCCTCGCGGTGCAAAATGAGGCAATGTGGCAGTTATATCATCCATATGTGAGGTACACCAAGTATTTACGTTTTACAATGAGTCCTGATTACTTGTATCACCTATGTTGTGGACAAGGGTTTCGATTGGAGTACGTTAGAATCCAGGTCAGTGAGGCCATAAAATGGCAAAAAAAGTGGCCATGCTTCTGGGACGACCATTCTTGTCGCGACGTTAAGATGTTATTTTATCGGGCAGTGCGAGAAACAGACCCTTTATTATGTCTTTTCTGGTTACATGGGGTATACACTGCATGGACAGGCAAAGAAAATCACCCTTTGCAAGACAGGGGTGCTACGTCTGGCCAAATTTAACTGGCGGAAAAAATAGCAGAAAATACAAAACTGAAAGTCAGAAAAGTGTCCGACGTTTTAGGCATTAAAAGTTAGCTCCCACTTGAAGCTAAGCAAAAAAGAAGGATGTGGAGCCTGGTGGTTGTAGACCGGCAAATGTGCTAAGGCTAAATCTCGGAAATCAGCAGGCCACGAAATTCGTAGGCCGTGTGTTGAGGAGAGAAAAGAACCAGTTTAAGGGAACCGAACGGTTAATGCTGGGTATTTATATTTCTGGAAGGAAATAAGCCACTCAGCAACCTGTATAACATGTAAAACTGTGAATCGTTCAGTGACACCTGAGAAATTTGATGATGATGATTGAGGAAAGCTTTGGCCGAAGAGCGTCATTGCACATCTCCCGCATACAAGGCGCATATGTTTTAACGACTAGGCCACCGCTATGGTTCACCTGAGAAACTTCAACAAGAGGCACGCTTTAAGGTGGCGACAACAGTATCGATGGAAAGAAAGGCTGCGCAAAAAAAAAAAAAAGACATTAACAAGTCAGGGCAAGACGGGGCCATCCTATCGTTCCATCTTCGTGAACCAACTTGCCCAGCAACGTATCTTGCGTAACATTACCGAAAAATCAACGTTCTAAGCTAAAATGAAAATCCCACTTAATTTCCTATTTGTCTATGCCCTAGATGCGCGAAAAACTATTGGAAGAGATTTCCGTCAACGACGAGAAAGCACTGCCAACGAACCCCGAAGCCACTGGCCTCCCATGCCCTGTGCGTTGTTTTTTCCGCTAGCGAACTCTGTATCCAGTCGCAACTCAGTTCTCTTTACTTAGCGACACAATTAAAGGACATGAGACACGCAGGACATGTCACCTAGCGCTTGCAACTGCCACGACTTCCTCTCGAATAAAAAAAAAACAATCAAAGTTTCAATACCCCGCCCCATGTCTTCTATGTTGCTTGTACCATTGGGCCAGATGCGCAACTTCCATTCCGGACCAAATGCAGGCGTCGCGTAAAAACGTCGCAACGACTCTTATCTGGAGGCACGGGCTTCTGACCTGAGAAAGCGTTTGTGCTGCACGCATTTCGTCGTGCCCTCCGCATCTTGGTGCGACGACCTCTGCCACGGGCGTTAAGGAAACGAAGAGCAGAAAAACGCGGCACTGCTCACGCCCTGCGTTAAGAACGTTTACGGCAGCCGGGAAGCGCTGTTTCCTTTGCGCGTTGTCGTACTGTGGCTCCGGGTGCACCTCGACCATAACCGAAGCTCTCTTCGGTGAGCTCGAGGCTTAAGTTCACGCGATCGGTGTTGAAACTACGTTTTCTTTTCATGTTTACCCTGTATGTCTTTTGTATGTCATTCTCTTAAGCCCGCCTCCCGAGACGAAAACCAGACACCTCTCGCTTGTTTATGGCCGGCGGCGGCTCCCCTCGGGCGACGGGACTCTGGGAACCCGAGGGGAGAGGGGCCAAAGGTTGAGACGGGCGGAGAGCTGTTCCGTCTGGAGGGGCATTGGAAAACGGCAGAACGATCGGGGAGCCCCAACGATGAGCATGTAATTTCTCGAGCTCTTGCTCCCCTCCTAACGAACAGTTTGATTGTTTCTTGTTTCTTGCAATAAACGAAGTTACATAAACGATAACAGTCTACTGTCTAAAACGAGGAACTAAATCAATTTTAGTTTCTACAAAACATTTTGGTGCCGAAACCCGGGAACGGATTATTCAGGAACAACGACCGGACCCAACGACTCAGCGTACCAACGACAGCAACATGGATGTTCTCAAGAAAAAGAGGAAGGCCGTGAGAAGCCAAGCGACGCGGCTGACCAAAGAAACGGACGACATCTTGACTGCCAAGGAAGCACCCACCGTCGAAAAGGTGAGCGTGCTTCTTGAACGCCTATCATTGGTCAAACAACAGCTCAACGAGGTAGACGCGGCAATCGAGCCAAATATCAAAGAAGATGAAGCGGAGGCTGAATTCGAGCAAGTCATCGAGTACAGTGACAAAATTGCTACCTGCATTTGCCGACTAAAACTCAAGAAAGAGCAAACCGAACAAGCAAGCAGAAATCAGGAAACCCGGATTCAAGCTACCGTTGGTAGCGCTTCCGCGGCTCTAAGGATTAAATTACCGAAGCTGGAACTAACAAAATTCGACGACAAACGAAAAAACTGGCAGCCATTCTGGGAACAATTTGAGGTGGCAGTCCACAAAAACACGGAACTCTCTAACATCGACCGCTTCAATTACTTGAAGACGCTGCTGACCGGAGAGGCCTTGACAGCAATTGCCGGACTGCAGGCATCAGGTGATTGCTACAGCGACGCGGTCGACATCTTGAGACAGCGATTCGGAAATCCGGAAGCGTTGATTCAGGATCATATGCACGGCCTAATCGATGTGAAACCTGTGTTCTCTGCAAGGAACGTGCGAGCTTTGAGAGGGCTTTACGATGAGATACAGGTTCACATGCGGGGGCTGAAGGCGCTGGGTATCGATGAAGATGGCTACCAGGCGATGCTGTATCCGGTCCTTCTCCGCGCTCTCCCGAAGGAAATGATCTTGGACTATCATCGTTCACACTCTGAGACCCAAGAGGAAGCGACGTCTGTGGTGGTCGACGATTCAGGGTCAACGACATCGTCGTCGGACAGCTCACTGTTGACGCAGCTTCGTTCCCTGCTCAGATTCTTCCGCTTCGAGCTTGAGAGCCGCGAAAGAACGCTGGAAGACAGGCCTGACGACGCACATGGTAAGCCTGATTCTCATTTTGATGGGCACAAGGCACGAACGCATCGAGGGAACGCTCACCCTTCTTCGGCCTCAGCCCTGCATGGTGCAGCCAACTGCATGCAATGCGTGTTTTGCGACTCAAAAAGACATGAAAGTCAAGAGTGCGAGTCGAAGATGGCAGTAAACGAGAGGAAGGCAATCCTCACAGCGAAAGGCGGATGCTTTCGTTGCACGAAGCATGGACATCGTTCAAGGCAATGCAGGGTTAAGATCAGTTGCAAGAGATGCAAACGCAGACATGCGACAGCGATGTGCGACCCTGCTATCAACGATGCCGAGAACGCACGGTCGGCCAACGAAGGGGTACAGCCAGTGAGCCTGCATGCCTCAGGAGCAGAAAAGGACCCCACTCACCGTACAGTCCTAATGCCTACTGTTACAGCCTTGAACAAAGGGACTAAAGCAAGAAAGGTCTCTCGAGTTCTCTTTGATAGCGGCAGTCAGAGAACTTTCATAACAAAAGACTGCTCCAGGAAACTCGGGTGCAAATTGCTCGGGACAGAGTTACTGTCAGTGGGAGTATTTGGAGGAGGGCAGACCAGACGCACATTCAGGCGAGTTGAAGTGTGCCTTCTCCGACGAGACGACCCAAAGGCGCAGTACAAAATCGAAGCCCTAGAAACACCTTCCATATGTGAACAGGTTATCCCATGCCCCAACGAATTGATCAGAGAAACACTTCAAGATCTGATGCTTCCTTTGGGTGATGATTCAGCTCTTAACGATGGCACACCGATTGATGTGCTGATTGGCTGCGATCAATATTGGGAATGCGTCACTGGGAAGGTGAGAAAGCTGCCCAACAAGCTGACTGCCGTCGAGACGGTATTTGGGTGGGCAGTTCAGGGCCAAGTAATGTCCAAATGTCACGAGACAGTTTGCACACATGCTTTTGTCATGAGAACGACCGTGGCTGATCGAGAAACCGCTCCGATTCTAAAGATGTTCTGGGAGTTGGAAAACACTGGTGTGTCAGACACATCGACTACAAATTCAGGCTCCAAAGCCCCGGAAGAATTTACTAAAAATATCAAGACGATCAACGATCGCTATGAAGTAAAGCTTCCTTGGAAAGACGATGTGGAAATGTCTGACAACCGCGGAGTAGCAGAGAATCGCCTTCGGTATTTAACAAAGCAGTTAAGCAGGAACCCGAGCCTCATGAGAGATTGCGACTCCGAAATGCGGCGTCTAATTGACGAGATCATAGCAGAGAGGGAAACAGACGCACATTGCGACGACTCTCAGAGAGTGCACACGCCCCATCAACGTGTACTGCGGCAAAGCAGTACGACCACTCAAGTGAAGACCAGCGAGCTATGGTGGAACGGGCCGCAGTGGATAAGAGGGTCACCTGAGGTATGGCCGGTTGAACCTCAACAAGGCGACTTCACTGTTGAAGAACTTGAGCAGAAAAAGGAGGTCGGTGTCTTAAACGCCACCTGCGATAAAGAAGATGAGCTGCTGGATCTGAAAGAATTCCGCTCTGTATCTAGAGTGAATCGAGTAACAGGTTGGATTTTCCGGTTCGTGAGAAACCTGCGATTTGCTGACAGGAACTCGGGCCCTTTGACTGCAGCAGAAATTGAACACGCGGAAAAATTTTGGCTCAGAAGAGTTCAGAAGTCAGCCTTTTCTGCGGAACTGGAAAGCACAAAGAAAGGCAGCCGCATCCAAAACGACTCCTCCTTGAAAGAATTCGCGCTGTGGACAGACGAAGACGGCCTACTGAGGATTGATGGGCGAATCTGCTCTACAGAGACGACACTCGAAAAGCGACACCCGATTGTGCTCCCCAAGCATCATCGCTACACAACGCTGCTGGTGCACCAAGCCCATCGACAGCTGCTTCACGCAGGCGCAAGAGACACAATTGTGCAGCTGCGAGACAAGTACTGGATTGTGCGGGGGCGTCAGCTTGTGAAAATTGTTGTGAGATCGTGTGTGGTGTGTAAACGGCCCAGTGCCTCGCACTTCGACGCAGCAACAGGGCTGCTTCCCCCTGACCGGACGTCCCAAGCGGACCCGTTTCAGGTCGTCGGCCTCGACTTTGCCGGTCCCCTCATGGTGAAGGAGAACAGTCGCACCGTGAAGTCGTACATCGTGCTCTTTACGTGCGCTGTGACGCGGGCCGTGCATCTTGAACTTGTAGCAGACATGAGCACAGAACGATTCCTAGTTATGTGTCACGCAGAGGCTTGTGCCGAACTATTTACTCTGACAACGCTCTTTCTTTTAAACGAGCGTCAAAAGATATGGGCATTTTGTGGAAGCTCCTGCGGCACCCTGAAACTCAGAACCATTTTGCCAATTCCGGCATAGAATGGAAATTTATAGCGGAGCACGCACCGTGGTGGGGTGGATTCTACGAGAGGCTGGTCCGTAGCGTGAAAAGCGCGCTGAGAAAAACGATCGGACGCCAGTGCCTAGACGCCATTGAGCTGTCAACAATCCTGGCTGAGGTGGAGGCAGTAATAAATTCTAGGCCCCTCACGTACACATATGAGGACCCTAAAGACGGTGCTCCGCTCACGCCGTCCAGTTTCCTGACGGGAAGACGCTTGACTGCTCTTCCTTCGCCTGAAACACGAGCTATCGAAGCGTCCGCCGCTTCTCTCCGGGCGCTCTGGAAGAAGAGAGGGCGAATGCTAAATCCTTTCTGGCAGACATGGCAGCGAGAATACTTGGGGCAGCTACGCTCGGCCTTTGCCTCTAAACGACCCAGAGCCGTGACTCCCCGAGTCGGAGAGGTTGTTTTGGTTCGAGAGAATCAACCGCGACTGCTCTGGAAAACTGGAGTCATCGCTGCCGTGTTTCCTGGGCGAGATGGGAGAGTTCGTTCTTGTGAGGTCAGGATGCCGCAGGGGAGGACTTTGCGACGCCCTGTTCAGTTACTGTACCCATTAGAGTTTTCGGAAACATAGAATGAGCAGGCTCATTCGGCGGGGCAGTGTTGAAACTACGTTTTCTTTTCATGTTTACCCTGTATGTCTTTTGTATGTCATTCTCTTAAGCCCGCCTCCCGAGACGAAAACCAGACACCTCTCGCTTGTTTATGGCCGGCGGCGGCTCCCCTCGGGCGACGGGACTCTGGGAACCCGAGGGGAGAGGGGCCAAAGGTTGAGACGGGCGGAGAGCTGTTCCGTCTGGAGGGGCATTGGAAAACGGCAGAACGATCGGGGAGCCCGAACGATGAGCATGTAATTTCTCGAGCTCTTGCTCCCCTCCTAACGAACAGTTTGATTGTTTCTTGTATCTTGCAATAAACGAAGTTACATAAACGATAACAGTCTACTGTCTACAACGAAGAAACTACATCAGTTTTAGTTTCTACAATCGGTGCGTGACACTGTGAAGGTGCGTAGCTGGAGACCAGCGTATGGACCCGACATGAATCGGGGAGAACAGGACTGGATGCAGCATATATATGCGTCTGGGTCCATCAGGTGATTGTTATGAATCGCAGACGCGTTATCGGAGTTCTCGGGCCATATCCGTGGAATCGGAATATTCGCGAATCCGTATCGTTACCAGTAAGTCGGGAAAGCGCCCAACCAGTGCCGGTAAGCCTAGCGGGCTGTCACGTTCGGTTCTGCAGCCACTCGGTCATTCTCATTGTTTCTTACGTCACGGAATACGCAAACGCCCTATTTTTGGATGTGAAAAGTCATGCGAAACGTAGTGGTAGCCAAATTAACTAAGAGCGCTTGGCTTGAATTCCTGGTAATAAGTGAAACTTTGTGTTTCCCACCGATATATTGGCAAAGGACGATAATGATCTCGATAACATGACGCTGCTGGAGAGAGAAATTATTATCGCTAGTGTGTGTGTTTCAGTTGACAGGAAAGCACGGTGTTTCTTAAAAACGAGATACAAAAACTCATAATTAACCCGCTTCATTCTCGCGATGATTGAATGCCTTGAACACTTACGTGAACACCATCCTCGCGCTGAGCCTTGTGCAGGGGCTAGCCGCGTTGAGGTACCGGCTCGCTTCGAGCCACCACTGCGCGCGGGGTAAACACAAACCGTGTAAATAGACGACGCATTACGTAAAGCGCCGGCGCGCGGCCCTAATCGTTGCGGCCTTATTTCTACGCCAGCCTCGCAACTGCCTCTTCACTGCGCTCACGCGACGCGCGCTGCCGTGCGCGCACGGGAGACTCCGCCGCGCCATGTGGTGGGGCGTGGCCGCGTCGGCGACGCCGCGCTCTTCATTGTGCGCGTATAAACCCGTGGATGCACTGAAAGCTCCGCGCAGCGTGGCATTTCGTCACGCTGCCCCTTGCGTACATTTCGGCGCACGCGCGAGTGTGGCGTCTCATGGGAACCGCGCTGTACCACCCGCCTTCTGTGTCCCCGGGTTGGCCCGACGTTATTAAAGGAGTTGCCGTGGCCCGCCCAAAGCTGAATGAGCGTGGTGTACACGCTGCATAGTCGCTGTGCGTCTTCTCCCGGCCGACCACGTCCTCGATACTGCGAATTACTCGGCATTGCGAATTTCTTTTCCTACGGTCGTGCATTCACTCGGTTGCTTAAATGGCTCTCTATATAACCTTGCTCGAAGCAATTAGCGCGAAGCGAGAGAGAGAGAAGGGGCGGTGGGGGAGAAGTGAGACGCACGGCAATGCGTTCGCTATCTACAGGCTCCTTCATGAATGAAATATTTTGCTGCCGTAGTATCAGGGTTTAGATTTTTATGAAGTATCACTCGTCGCTGCGGCTCAGGTGCTTTGGTGTTCGGCTGCTGATTCGAAGGTCGCGGGATGGAATCCAGGCCACGGCAGCGAATTTCGTTGGAGGCGAAATAAATGCTCGTGTGCAATGCGATGTAACTGCTGATTAAAGAAACCCCAGGTGGCCGAAATTAATCCAGAACCATCCGCTAAGGACTGCCTCATGGCCCATGTGTCGCCTCGGGACCACCTGCCCATCTTTCTTAATAACACAGCAATGCTCCTTTCTGGATACCAATAATATTTTCACATGAGATCATTCAATGCTTCAAAATGTTGTTGCCTGGGCTGTCACATTGCAGCCAGTCGAACGACGCCGGAAGGAGTCGGGCAAGGGGTTGCTGATTAGCCCACTAACTCCGGTGAGCGCAGCTCCTAATCTTGAACTCTGCAGTTTACTCTTTATCTTATATATCCTCTTTTGCCTCGAAACGCAGGAATGCGACAGAATACGCATCTGTATTTCAAGAATTGTGTTATGATTTTATCGCGTCATCACCCGCCTACCTAATAGAGTAGCCATACTACCACGATTTGGAGCGTTGTTCCACCTCACGCGATGATGCGGAGAAAAACAGTCAGAGTGGAAAGGAATTCGAGGTTACAATTCCTATATTATACCGGCATTAAGGGACAAGTTTCTTGAGCGAGCAAGGTTTGTCAGTAACTGGCACCTCTCTCGCTGACAATCGAGTCTGAGCTCCACAATGTTCTGAGCTACCACGATTGGCAGTAGTTGCAACTGACTCTTGCGCTCGCACAGTAACCAATGACGCATTCCTGTTGCATAAAAGAATTCACCCGAACCTCCCGGCAGCTTTCCCCCGTGGCTCCGTATGGGGTTCAGAGCTACTGCGTGGTGACCAAGAACCTTGCGGCGACATTTGACGCCATAGACCACACGCCCTGGATTTCGTACAGAAGCGAGAAGAGAACGCGCCGGATCATCGGTGTGGGTGCCTCTATCTGACGACTGCAGGAACTTCGTTGCTCTCCTCCTGGGATCTCGAGGAATGCCTGCGGCGGGAGGAGCGCGCTATCCCGCTGCGTCACATACACGAGTCTAGCCACTTGCCTTCTTTACTTGCGCTTACTCGCTGGTTGGAGCGCGTCCTTATACGAGACTGGCGGCGAAAGCGAGGAGACACGCGCAGAAAGGAAGAGTGTGCGAAAGAGAGAAAAAAACGTAAGAAGAAGAAAGAAAAAAAGCGTGCGGGGGCTGGCTGAGCGGGCAGCGGCGCAATGTGGAGCAGCAGGAGTGGCGGCGTGCTTCCTTGAAGGGCGACCGGCGAGCGACCTTGCCCGGCGGCCGACGTGGCGAGCGCTGCAGACGCCGCGGGGTGCCCGGCGCCGCCGAAGAAGAAGAAACAAGCCACAGAGGCCAGAGAGAGGGGATTAGGGCGGCAAACGCTTGCCGGCTCAGCCGGACAAACGGCGGCGCTAATCCGAGCCCCTCCATTACAGAAGCGTGACATGCACGCGCCAGCCTAACAAATGGCGCGTGCCGTAGACTGGCACCCTTTGTCTTGGCAACGAGCTTAGGGACCTCCGTTGCAGAAGCATGCGGCCACAATAGTGCGAGGTGCCGCATTAGAAACGTTTGATTTAGGAAGTGGCAGGTGTTACAAACCGAAACGCGCAGACGCCCCAGTATTTGGTTGTCATAAGACCGCGTCGCTCACCGATAAGTTGGCTAAGGGAGCTTGTAGGTGAAATCGATTGATTGAAGTTCTATTGCTGATCGACCAGCTGGCGTGCACTGGGAAACGGCGGCGCTCGATCACAGGTCAAAGCACCTTATACGCGTACGCAGTAACACACACAAAGGATTTGTTGATGAACCAGTTCGTGTATTTCTATCATTTGCGAAGTGTCACAGAAACGAGAATAAGGTACACATTTTGACAAGGTGTGTACTCTTGACTTGCTCAGATTATCGCAGGCCATCAAGTAGGTTGAATTTGTGAAGGTCTTACATTGCACAGGGCGTAACAACAAGAAAGACAAGCGCTAGTGTGCCGCCCTGTCCTCATGTGCTGTGCGGAGAATGCGCTACCAAAGTTCCAGCATGAATGACCAGCTCGGCGAAACTGTTAGGGTGCTAAGCGCGAGCGAATCCATCAAAAGGTTACATTCGCCGTAAAGAAGGCCTGACCTTCGATGTGTACCTTGCTTGGCGGGTTAACAGCGCGAAAAAACACAAGGACGAAGGAAGACTAAGACACGACGAGCGTTGTCAACCAACCAATCAAGGATGTCAACCAATCAACTAGCCCAGCTTGGAATTCTTACTTAAGTGTACTTTGCCTCCAGAGAGTAGTTGAATGACACCACGTTCGGGAATCTCGATGACTACGCCTCTAGGTGACGTCACTCGCCACCACCCATCACCGGTTGACGCCAAGACCCCATGACCAAGGCCATCGTTCACGCGTGCTCGCTAGGACAGTGCACACTCGGTGTACGCGGTCACAGCTCCGGTACAACCTGGAGCCGAGTACAAAGGAAAGGCCGGTTGCGTGGCGTCCGCAGGAATGCGCGCATCGCCTTCAGAAGCGGTCCGCACAGCGGTGGCATTCCAGGTGGCCGGCAAAGCCAGCCGGCCCGACATCCGGCCATCGCAGAGATCCCGGTCGCCTGCTTGCGTCACGTGCGCGGCACTTCTTCGAGCCGCTATGCCAGGGTCATTCGTAGGGAGCACGCCGTGAAGGCGAGTGCCCTCGCGGAGCCTTCCAGATAACGGCGGGCATTCTTGGGACGCGAACCGCAGTGGCCGCCGTTCCTTTGTTTCGTATCGGCGCGGTTCGGCGAACGCCGCATTCATTTTTACCCACCTTGACTCGCTTGTGTGTCAGGGCAGAAACACTGGTGTGTGATTCAGCGCGCTGCTGGGTTGTTAGGTTGACGCAGAATCCAACATGTACAGCTACTGAAGTAAACTGGAAGACAGCGCATTGCCAGTAGACAGAGCAGGAGGTACAATGGAATGTTCCTGTCAAGGCGAGAACATTCAATTCAATGCAATCAAATTCATTTTTCCAGAAAAGTAGCTGGAGAGTTTCCGGGGCTAAAAGCTTCTGAAGGAGCTGTACTGAGGCTCAGGAGACATGACAGAGTACCATGGCAGTACCATGACATTACATGACAGTACCGGTTTGCAGAATTGTATTTGAAATAAATATGGCATCAATAATCGCAGTTTTGATAATAAGGTGACGCAAGAATGCAAAACATTAAAATTACTAGTACTTCAACAACAGTACTTAAACACCATAAATGAAACACACATTTCAAGAATAATACATCAGACACAATCAATTTTAAGAAATAAGTATGAAACAGAAGGCAGTAACTAAGTGAGAACCAGTTATAACCAGAACATCATAATTACAAGAAAACAGACCTCAATCCACTTCGATTCAATGCTAAGTGTGTGAATTTGTTTAGTATAAATGGGAGGTTGTGTGACAAAGCTTGGTATTTATAGAATGTTCTAACTTCTAAGACGTGGGATAACCCATGCATCAAGATTTCTTGCGTGTACATATGGGCTTCGGTCCTGTAGAAATGCTAATGACGTTATTTCATTAATAAAAGCAGGGGAAGAAAAGTCGAACTTTTTCAGTAGACGAAATTCATTAATATGCTCTACGATCTTTCATATAACAAGATTGTCTTGTACTGGCCATTTATTCCAGCTTCCCAATATGACTAATCATTCCCTTTGTATTTCAAGAAGCCTGTTTATATTTCCATTATTTGTTGTGCACCATATCAAAGTACAATAATTTAGATGTTCCTAACAACCATCTTATCAAGGAAGCCTGCATCGTCTTTGTTTTCCAATGCTCGGTACAGCGCTGCCAGCACCTTATACTTCCTCTATTGGTTTATTGGTTTTGGTATATTGGTCGCCTATTGGTGAGGAATGTGCGCGTGAGGTAGTCGCGTTTTAGGTATGTAGGGGAACAAAGTGAAAGCTGGAAACATTTTTCATACGACGACGATAGTATGGGGTGTGTTTGGAAACTACTTTTATTTCCTATTCATGATTCTGCAACTTGCATTGTTCAGCATTTTCTTTAACAAGGAAGCCGGTCAACTTACGATAAAACGCTGCTGCTTCCGGCTATAAAAGTTACAGAGGTATAGTTCTGGAAAGGTATTCCATAGTACGGTCTAGTAGCCACTGCGCCGCCTAAATAGCAAACTTTTATAGTACCGCGAAAAGCACCGGTTCACGCTCACTGCGCGCGTATTATTCAATGATACAGAGCGAAAAATGGTGCAGGAAATGTACGAAGCATCTCATTCGGCAGCCTCCCCTCCCCCCTTCCCCAATGTTGTTCACATCTCGTCAGCTGTGCTTGCTTTGCCTAAATTAGGCTAGTCTTTCGCTCTCTCAAATGTGTCAAAAACTATGAGATCACTGCGGTGGACCGCACTGGAGCAATGAGAAAGCAGAACGTCCACATACTACGAGGGGGTACCCAAAAGAAACCGGACTAAATTTTTTGGTCGAAAAAGCTTCTGTGGTACCGCGTTTTGTCACTACGAGCGCATAGAACGAACATTCCAGAGTCAGTAAGCCGAGTGCCTTCGTTGAAGGAGGTCAGACTAGTTTAGGCAGAGTTTTAGAGTGACGACTGCTTTGTGTGAATGTCGTTTTTGCAATGGCTGATTTTCGTGAACAGCGTGCGCCGGCGAAATTCTGATTTTTGCTCGGAAAAAGTTAAATGGAAACTCTAGAAATATTAAGAAAGACGTACAAGGACGATGCTATGGGGACCACTCAAGTGTTCCTGAATCGAATCCTGAATCAAAGCAACAATCATGCCAATGAAAAACTTCAAATTCACCTCGCCTCAAGAAAGCTCGCCAGGTGAAACCAAACCTCAAAACAATGCTGATTTGTTTTTTCGACCTGAGAGGAGTCGTCGATTAAGAATTTGTTCCGCAGGGTCAGACAGTTAGCCAGGCTTTCTACTTGGATGTTTTGAAAAGATTGGGCAACAGTGTGCGGTGGAAGCGGCCAGATTTGTGGCGGTCGGGTGACTGGTTAAGATAGACGTGGTCCCCAAAATACAAAACCCGAGTGCGGAGCAGTGGGAGACTCTGCTGTCCAGCGACCGCTGTGAAGACCAAGAAGGTCTGGTACAGCGAGCTCAACGGGCGGCAGTGGCCAGCGGAGCCCTGGACTGAGGGCAACCGACCACTGATTAGAGGCGGACGATTTCGACAGAGAAGACTCCTGGGGGTAAAATCAAGGAGAAAACGTCTCTGAAGATGCTCCCAAACCGCAGGAAAAAGGACTAGAGTAAAATAAAGTTTTTCCTTCCTTCCTTCCTTCCTTCCTTCCATCATGGCAATGCCCCTGCTCACACAGCCCTGTCTCTACGACAATTTTGGACCAAAAATGGCATGACCCCTATTCCTCAACCCTCATACTCTGCCGACCTTGCCCCGTGCTACTTTCTTTGTTTCCTAGAATGAAAAAATAGGTGAATGAAAAGCGTTTCGCTGATGTTGCTGAGGTGAAGAAAAAAACGACGGAGGCACTGTCAAGCATCACAAAAGATGAATTTAAACAATGTTTTGAAAAATCGAATGAAAGATTCGACAAGCGTATCATTGCAAGTGGGGAATACTTTGAAGGAGATTGACGGTCTGTGCTTAAAATGTGAACAAATAAGTTCAAACAAAAATAAGTCCGGTTTCTTTTGGGTACCCCCTCGTATATCGACGTCGTGGCTGTTCTGACCTCCTTGTGCTATATCGACCTACATTGCTATTTGGACGTCCAAGTGTATTTTTTCCCGTTAAAAAACTAGTTACACCTCATCAACCAAATTTTTGCCGCGGCAACATTTTACCACGCACTATCTGTCACAACCACACTTTCACACATTCATTTTAAGAGAACGACGTAATAGTGCGAACAAAATTTGCGGACATGTTTTGCGGACAATTGTCCTGACGCGACAGAGCCGTATAATGCTTTCGCAATAAACAGTTAATGGATTGATCACAGATTGTCTATAGGCAGTCGAAAGAAATGTTTGCGACGGCAACTGTCGCTGTCCACGTCCAGTCGGTTTTTCGAGGACCCCCCACGCGACATCTCCCTATCATTTCCATCGGCGCCCGATCGCTCTCCCACGTTCGAGTTCGGCGCCGTTGGGAGAGGGCGACGGAAACGCGCTTCTAGCGGCGTTCGCGCTTGTGCGGCCAAGCGTCGCCAAATGCCGACACGCTTGCCGCCGGTGCCTACGCAAGGCTGGACGCGCCCGAAAGCGACGGAGGAAAATCGCGGAGCGAAGATAAAAAGGGAATGGCTGAAATGCTCGTGTTAGCATAACGTACGCTTTCTCGAAAAAGACGTTCTGCACTTCCAGCTTTTCTTTTTTTCTTTTCCTCTCTCTCTCTCTTTAATGCGTCAGCATCAGAACCCGCATTACGGCGATTTCTGTCGGCGTTGGCCTTTGAAGCCATACAGTTTCCAAATATCACCTATAGAGGCCCGTGTGCTGTGCGATGTCAGTGCATGTTAAAGAACCGCAGGTGGTCGAAATTTCCGGAGCCCTCCACTACGGCGTACCTCATAGCCTGAGTCGCTTTGGGACTTTAAACCCCTGTAAACCAATAAACCAACCTATAGAGAAAGCTGGCGTCGCCGTCTATGCGCGTTTCTTTAAGGGCACTTCACCAGGAGCGGGAATGCCGAGGAGACTAGGTTTCGTGATAGGCTTGGCTAGTATTAGTCCGAAAACATGTGTTGTACCTTGAAATTGGTAGTTGCGCCGCTATACTCGCTTCTGTGCGCAGATTAAGTTGTTTCAATACTGCATTTTTCTCTCCTTGATTAGATTTAGCGCAAGAAAAAGTTGTGTTAGGCTGGTATGGAAATTTTCACAGCGTTTCTTCGATGTTTGCCTCGAGGAGATTCGTATTTTTACGACTAAACCCACGTTTTATGCCCAACAAACAATAGCCAAGCCAAGTAAGAAACCCATGTTTTCATTATGCTGCCATCGAGTGCTGTTGCGTCCACCACTGACAGAAGCTACCCAAACCGGTTCGATACAGGTATAAACTTTGTTAAAAGTTGGAAACAGAAGATGAAAACAGCTACCACGTAAAAATCCCTTTGCCGATGGTACCGGACGACGAGCTGATCAGGCATAGTTGGCTGGGGCCCTAAAGAATGGCGCAAAGGTGTATTGCCTTCCCCCTCTATCTAATGTCGGTAGTCAGTATTGTTATTTTATCACTCTTTCACTGGATTTATTGGCCCCAATGCAGAGCACGAAGAGGCCTAAAGAATGGCGCAAAGATATATTGCCTTCCCCCTGTGTCTAATGTCGGTAGTCAATATTGTTATTTTATTACTCTTTCACTGGATTTATTGGTCCCAATGCACAGCTCGAACAGGCCTAAAGAATGTCGCAAAGATGTATTGCCTTCCCTCTCTGTCTAATGTCGGTCGTCAATAGTGTTATTTTATCACTCTTTCCCTGGATATATTGGACCCAATGCACAGTACGAAGATGACGTTCGGTGGCCTCGCGGTGACATGGCAACGATAACCTTTCGGCCCCGGCATGTTTTTACGGCTCCGGAAGGAAAGGCGCCGCAGTGTTTCACAGCCGCGGGCGCAGCCGTCGATGCGTGGCTAATCAGTCGGTCCTGTTCGGTGGACTGGGCCGTTCCTTTCAAGTCGCGGCATACTTCGGTCGAGTGGGCGAGCTCCATTGCAGTCGGTGCAACACCGCCGCGGTCGGTTGAGACAGGGCGTCAACGTCTTTCAAGGCCGTAAACTGGACTGGCTACTGCAAAGGCGCTCACCAACGACAGGGAAAGGCAGCGAGAGAGAAACGGGTAGTTAGCGTACGGGCTTGTTGGCAGTCGCAGCAAATACGTTAGTGTTTACGAAGCACGGCTCTGCACGAGTAAAACTTGGCGCTAGTTTGGAGGAGAACCGTGCCGAATACCGGAGCGAATTCATCTGGCATTCCGGGCATTGCGGCAGCCATTGAGCAGCTGTGTTGTTCCTTGATCCTTCTTCCCGGAGGTTATAGAACTTTGGAACAAACTCGCTGCACATATTGTTCAGAGTGCCAATGTCTGGATATTTGCGAATGCAATGGACCAATACTACTGAATTTATAACAATGTGACAACATGAGTCGTTTAATCAACAAGACAGCTTATTTTTGATGGAAGGTGGCTCACACTTGTGTACGTTGTGTTATATTGTGTACATTGTATTTTTTTGTATGAATGTGTGCAGCATGTTCAAATGTCTGTATATATTTCTATGTATTTGGCTCTTTACTTTGTATCATTTTGTTTTTATTTCCCTCCCTGTAATGACTCTCACATGAGCGTTGATAGTGTCCGTAAATGGCAATTGTCGTACAGGTGCACTTACACTTTTGCCGTTGGCTACAGTGCGTTGTAAGAGGTGTAAACACCATTTACATTTGGCATGAAAAAATGGGATTACGTCGTCTTGTCACACCTTGCCGCTGACTCCTGCATAAGCGTAAGCCTGGTTACGCATATCCGCTCAACCATCTTGGTTGGAATGCAGTTGGTTTTGCTTAAGGCTCGTCATAGTTCCTGAATACAAGCCGCTTCTTCAAACGGTGCTCGCATGTCGTGCTTTTCTGCCCCTAATCTTCGAAAGCTGATACCTTTATTTTTCTTCTTGTAAGAGCATACTTGTCAACTCTCCATTTTTATTCCAATCGCTGGCCACCGTCATGGGTCCGTCTGCTGCGGTAATTTTTATTCTTGAAGACCTACCACTTACTTCAGCGTTGACAGGCACTCGAGAGCGAACCCTTCACTTTTGGCACCATTCCGTCGAGACAAATCTCCCGGGCCCCTGCAATCCATCGTGGGATGCCGACTCAACCATTGCCGTGTCCATACTTGTAGGTCGTGGTGAAGGGGGGCGGAGGCTAAAATAAGCGTACTTGACCAACATATCCAAAGGGCGCCTAAACGGAGCGTTATCTTACTTAGCAGACAGTGCTGCCTGAGTATACGAACTCGACCTGAAACAAAACCGTGGCTTTAAGGCAAATGTATTCACATGTATCATTCTAAGACGGATATCGGATGATCCTTGATGAAAACCCCCGAACGTACAGACAGTGTGTCAGTGCTGTGGTACACTGTGTGCGTGTGTGAGATAGAGGCAGAGGGAGATTAAAAGACATAGGAGAGCTGAATACACTTTCTCGGATTTCTGGAAGCCGCACAGCGATATGAGTGGCGAAAAAGCGTCATTGTCTTCATCCTTCATTACGGTCATAAAACTTGTGCTCATCATTGCTGCTCAAGTGTTGAAACCATCAGGGCATTAACGCGCAACACTGCAGTGATTAGCGATGGGCCATCGTCCCCTGTTTTCTACTAATCACGATAGCCAATGATAGCCGCCGTCAGCACCATTCCCCCCCCCCCCCCCTCAAGTACTTACATTTAGCCGTCTTCAGGCACTCTCCGGCTAGACTGTATCCGTATACACTCGCATTTTGTGAGTCGAGAATATCACGGGCATGCTCTTAGAAGTATCAATATCCATAAACCATTCATGAAAATGTAACTTGTAGAGGTCTTCTTGTAGCTACCATTGCAGTCTGGTGCACTTTCCACTGTCTTGCAGAAAAGGTAATCGTGCGCAAAACGACGTATTGGCATAGCAGGGGCCCAAGTACGCTTCTTTGAGGAGTGCCTAAGCGAACCAAAACATTTGAGGATTTCCGGTTGCCATGTGAAATCGTGGAAGCCCTGTCGCAGCCAGCGAATCACGTGGCGAGTTTTGATGACCGGGAGCGTGTCTATATTAAGTCCGGAGAACGAAATGATCGCGGCAATTGCCTTTACTATTCGGCATTAATTATGCTTAGATGTGGGCTGTGCCATTGTGGGCTGTGCATTTAAAGAAAGGGATCTGCGGAAACTTTCACCTTATTTGATGGTGATGCACGGGGGCTGAGTCGACTTCGTTGTTGTAGTGCTTATAGAAATATAGTGGTACAATATATCGTTAATCTTCCTGATGAGCGAGCAGTGTGAGTTGTAGCTTATGACGAATATCGCGTCTTTGTTCTTTTGTTTCACTATTCATTTGGGAGATGATGTCATGAATTTTACTTTTGTTGGCGCCAGCTTGTTATGGAAATAATCCACTTAGTATAAGAAATGAAGGGCAATTCACCATCTTTCAGTAATCGGGAAGATGGTGCACTGTGATCGAAATGCGTGAAAAAAAATCATATTTTTCTCGGTCAGTGTCATCACAGTAACACAAAAGTTGATAAAGTCATCAGTTCTCATGACTACGTATTTGCGGGCAATTTTTTTTTTTTTTCATGCAGCTAACGTTGAAAAACAAAGAAAAATGTGACATTGACGTTGCAATTGACGTCAAAAGTGCTTAGATTCAGTCTCAAGGCCATGCTCTTTAAATGCGTTTTGAAGAGGCTGACCTGCCTAAAAATGAAGCCACTACGCCTGAGGGAAGGGGCTTCAGCCAACGGGGGCAAATCGTGAAATGATTCCTGGTTAATCACCCGAAACGTTTAGAGAGCTTTGCGTGTCGCGCGTTCCGATGTGCGATGACGCTGACTGTCTTCCCTTGTTTCCCTCTCAGCTGCCCTGTCAGCGAGGAGCGTTGGCCAGACCGAGACGACAACGCCGGCCGTGACGACGACGACTGCTCCGGTGAGTAGACACGAGGAAGGAACGCTGCAACGACACCTGTGGCCGGTCGGTTGAAGGCCGTGAGACGATAACGCGCGTAGAGGCACAAACAAAAAAAAAATGAAAAGACGAGGAAAATTATTGAACTACACGAATTATACCCAGCGGTCCTGTCTGGCTGTCCTTTCTTTTTTTTTTTTTGTTTTCGGCGCTCCTTTATACTCTGAGCAGCATACCAGCTGCTTTGTCACATCTGTGGGCAACCACGCTTGACTCGACACCCGGGTATTTATTTGGCAAGCAGCTGAGCGGTATTTTGTAACGATTGTCTTGTACCGAGGGCAAAACGCTTGCCTAGAACACGTTCTGGGCGTGTTTCAGGCTGAACACGCGATATCTAGCGATAACATTCGGTTAAAAATTGTCTGTATGCAAGCCTGTGCAGCTAAACTCATAAGATTTCGTAGTCATATTTTGCCTTCCTGGTCGCAGCGACTTTAGGAGTTGCGGGTCACACAGTTCGCTCGTTCTAGACATGTGTTTTGCCCTCTGTACATGCACTCTTTGCCCCTTTAGCGTTTACCTCTGAGTGTCGGCTGACAGCTAGAAAGCTGTGTAAATCGCAACTTTTGGTACATAATGAGAGACTGACTGTTGGCAAAAAGGCGAAAATGGATCGAAAACTTGAACGATCACAAAATGCGGCCCTGTGGCCGTATTGTCACAGAAGCTCTACCTGAAGCGAAAAGCGAACGTTATGCACCCAAAATAAATTAACTAAAGAGTGGAAAGCGGGAGTTACCAGGTGGACGTTGAGCGCATGTCGGTACGAAGCTCTGAATAGTAAGGACGATTATCGTTTCTTTATAAGGTTTGCAGTTTGCGGAACGCACCGAAGAATACACAACGGCCCGAAGCCAATTGTCGACATACGTGCGACTAGCTTTTGACTCTTCATGAAGACTGTATATATTCCATCCAGCGCACGCAGCTGGCTGTGATTCATCATTTTTTAATTAGGGACATATGCTCAGCGTATAACTGGCATCTGTGTAGTGAGAGAGCAAGTGGCTACTAGAGCAACGCACGCGGATAAAATTATATCCTGCATCCTGGTTCGAGATGCGCGCAATGAAAGTAATGTCTACGCGCCGTTTCGTGTACATGAAGATAAACGTATCATTCTTCGGCTGTATGAACCGTGTCCATTGTACGCAACTCTAAATTACGGCCTGCGTTTGTTCAAATACAAGCTTTCCGTTAAACACGCCGTGACTACGCTGCATACCCACGGGTCTAGCCGCTCAGCGCGCGTACGTGAATGCACTTGAAATCATTTACGCCAGACGCTTACACTCCTGCTCACCACTCTTGCGCTAGTCTCCGTTTCCAAACTTATCTATACTGCGAACCAGGCTTCCCCCAACCGACTTTACCTCGTCTTTGTTCTGCGCCTGCTAACCCGCAGTTGCGTTCCTTGTTCTAAATATTAAAAGGGGCTTTCACTTTGCGGAACGCCAGACTATGCAGCCCTGATTTACTCATCGCGGCGAGGCATTTTCTCCCGTGCCTTTCTAAAAACGCCGTACGTCAATGCCCTCGGCGGACTAAACGCCGTTCGGGCCACTGCCGTGGCTCGTAAAGGAGACGGCTGTTCGCATTCCAGCGGCGAGAGCGACGACGCTTCCCCCATTGTTGCGGCAGCACGCGCCGAAGCTTGGCGGAGGGAGGGGAAGGAATGGAAAGGAGGACCAGGCCGCGAAAGTAAATGCAACAGGTCCCGAACGACGTCTCACCCGTGCGGCGGCGCGCAGTGACTGATGGGCTCTCAGCATGCGGGCCTATGTCCGCCTGAGAAACGCGGTTGAGCGCCTGGAAATCCGCCGCACGGACCTTCTGGAGAGCGTTGGTATGGGGCCTACGCTTCAGCTATGTGGGCCGGATTCCTTAGCGCTGCGGTTCTTTCTAGTTGCCTAAGCTGGATTTAGAGGAGTGGTTAGGCGACACGGTGGTAGTGATTCACAAGGGGCTGTAATCCCAGGTGGGGAAGGCAATGCCCCAGTGGTACACCTGGAGGAAGTCTGAGCCTTGTCGGAAACCAGGGCTAGCTCTATCTATGCAAACAAGGCAGACTACTGTGTGGGCGTTAAGTTAGACCAGACTGTGCGTCAGACTGTGAGCAAACTGCTGAAGGATCGGCTTCTCGAACGGGTTGGAATGCCGCCTGAAAAGTTGCTTTATGTTTTCATCGGAAGGGCAAATGTTCTCTAAAGATTAAAAATGGTAGTTTCAGTTCCTTTCAAAACTTCTTTTTGGGCTAGTTCTTGCACTCTGAACCTAAAAAAAAAAGCAGCGCTAAAACATCACTAAAATTTAGTTCACAGTCAGTGCTTGTGTCCTATTGTTCTTCTGTTGCTGCATGCTTTAGCGCTGCTTCTTTGGTTCATTTTCCTTGCAGTCTCGGAACAACAGTACCCCAAATCTTGAAGAAGGTCTGTTGGTGAGAAATCAGTTTCAATTACGTACTTCCCCTATTTTCATACTTGTTTACTTTTGCCGAGCGAAAAGAGTTGAGAGTCCCCAGGTGGTCGAAATTTCCGGAGCCCTCCACTACGGCGTCTCTCATAGCCTGAGTCGCTTTGGGACGTTAAACCCCATAAACCCATAGATCGCTTGTCCACTACACATTGAGTAAAAACAGTTCGTATAGCGCTCTCATGGGCGCCCACAGACACGCACACTGCAAATTATACATTTTTAGCATGCATAGTATGGGGCTTGTTGGAAAATTTGGATTTGGAATATCGTTCTTCAGCTTACAAAGCCGTACGCCATGCGGACATCGAACCGGAACAGAATAAAACCAAATTTGCCAGGTGCCACCGTAACGCCGCGGCGGAAAGACGTCCCGCTTACCGACATAACAGTTATGCAAACTGACCGAACTATATTGCAGATCAGCCCGTGGTCAGTGCAGTGCACCGTGAATATCTACTCAAGAGTAGCCCAAAGGTATCGCGACTTCATGAAGGGCGGCTCCCGTACATTTACGCACAGCTCGCCTCTAGATTCCACTAGATATGCGTAGCTGCTGGAGATGAACTTGCTTCTGACTTCTTTGTAGACCGACTCTGGCAACAGGCGTATTTCAGCAGATGAACACACGCTTGAATAAAAAGGTAGCGCAAATAAAGACGACCACGAGGAAGACACCACAAGCACGATCACAAGCACAAGCACGAAGCGTTCGTGCTTGTGGTGTCTTCGTACTGTGGTCGTCTTTTTTTTGCGCTACCTTTTGATTCAAGTATGTGTCAGCAACTAGCCCAGCAACAGGTTTTATTGAACACACGCTATGTCTCGCAGAAGTGATTTTACGGGGTTTAGGTGGGCCATCCGTCCCCGTCTTGAGCGATAACTGTTCTTTTGAGGAATTGCGATTGTTACGCTTTATTCTTCGACTCAACTTTAAAAAAAAAAAAGCCATGATGCATCTAGAACCTCAGAATCCTAACTGGCTGGGTGGACAGATGCGGCCGGCGGCAAATGCATAACTCTTCACAAGTAATGGCAGCAGTTGCATCACTAGCAATCTTTGGAATCTGCAATGTGTTGTCTCCTGGTGCTGCTCAGTGACAGTTTGTGGATCCATCTTAATGGAATTCTATCTTTTAAAAATATTATTGTTAAAATTCGTTTCTTCAGCCGGGTTTTATAATTACCGTCTTATCTCAGCCGTCCGAGCTCACTGTACAAATTTCGAAAATAACTGACTGCTTCCACTAGCTCCAGATATGTTTCTGCGAGGTGGCGCTGCGATGGTGTAATTTTCATTTGCGCGTTAGCTTAAGTGAAAGTCTGAACATCGACCATGCCAGTGTTTTCGTGTTGAGGAGCAGAGCTGAATATACAGCACACCATTAGCAGGAACCATACCATTAGTGACAATTTTGATTGGATGCATGCGTAGATTTCATCGGCATCGCTTCTGAGCCCAGGCGATTTCTAGCGCCACCTTGCCTATTAATCCTCGAAGTCCTCGCTCGCCACTTGGTGAAAGGCGTGTTATAGAACTGTCTCCTTCTCGTGGCAGAAAGAAATGTCCGGGGGTTAATTTCTTCCTTACTGGCTATAGTTTCATACGGCTGCCACACGAGCTGCATTGATTAATTGCAGGCAGAGAGAAATACAGTGTAAGGAAGAAGGCAGAAACAGGAGGCAAAAGAAAAGGGTTCAATTTGAATTCAGGACAAGGCAGCGAGCTATGGAAAGGAAAATGATAGGTGTCACGTTAAGGGACAGGTACACGGCAGAGTGGGTCAGAGAAAAAACGCGGGTTAATGACATCCTAGTCGAAATCAACAGGAAGAAATGGGCTTGGGCAGGGCATGTAATGCGAAGGCAAGACAACCATTGGTCCTTAAGGGTAACGGAGTGAATTCCAAGAGAAGGAAAGCGTAGCAGGGGGTGGCAGAAAGTTAGTGGACGGATGAGATAAAGAAGTTTTGGGGGGATACTGTGGCCGCAGCTGGCACAGGACAGGGTTATTTGTAGAGACATGGGAGAGACTTTTGTCGTGCAGTTAACTTAGGCTGATGATGATTTTGAGCGCGGGACAAGACGCCCCAATATGGACAGCTGTGAGTGTGGTCCTCGCAGTGAAGCTGGCACGCACAGCTTTAACTGGCACTGCGCAGTTCCTTCGAGCGCACTGCTTGAGGGCAGTGCAAGGCCCGCTCTCATTTAGCCCCCACTTGACATGCAAGCGCCTCGACGTCGAGTGGCACCTCTGACCTGGCGGTCCAGATTCCAACGTCCCCTGAGCTCGCTCGCGGCGTATACGGCGTGGGAGCCTTGCCTAACCGTGATAATCAACTATAAAGCGGCTAGCGTTCGGTAGGAACCAGCTGCGCAAACTTGAGTGCCGTCGTCGGGACTGTTTATTGCCCCTAATTTAGTCCAGGAACCTTTGGGTGACGTTTCATTCCAAGAATAGCAATCGGGGACCATCCAACTTCTTGACAGCCACGCTAGGAGCACGAATGGACGAGTAAGGGGCGGACAGCCACTTTCGTATCCGTGTTTTCCTCCTTATAACGCGTGCCAGGAAGGAAAAGGCAGGGAAGAAGCATACAGAATGATTGGCGGAAGCTGAGGTCCGTTGACTTTGCGCGTACATTCGCGGAAATGAATGAGTAATCCGTGGACTCGGGCAATGGACTGCAGCTTCCTCCAGCTGTCTTACGAAATACGAAATGTCGCCCACATATATAAAGGGACCGAAGGGTACAGCAGTTAAATCTAATCTCGGATCAGGCCACGAAAAGTAAAGGAAACCCCAAAAGGCAAGGGAAGGTATAAATCAGCGTCACCGATGATACAATGCAGAAGGAAGCGTTTTCTTCTGCAGAGGAAGCGAGTAACTGGAGCACCATCGAAGACTTGAGGACACTCGCGCCACGCACGGCACGAATCGAGCGACCGAAGCGACGCGCGGCGGACGGTGGCGCAGGTATTTACGGCGTGCCCGTTTAGCTCACAGCTCGAGCGGGGTTTATCATCAGCGAGGAGAAGGGGGCAGCTAGCGACACGCTTTTCCCCTTGGTGTCGCGTGCCGCGCGTGAAATAATCGTTGCGGCGGCTTCCCGCCCGCGGATTAGTCCGGCGCGGAGGCAGATTTGCATCGCGCTCTAGCTGCCTCATTTTTCTTCCTCTATGGCGCGTGCTGCTGCGTTTATTTGACGACGACCACGACGACACACTTGTGGGCAGGATGGAGCACGCGCGGCCGCTTATAAACTGCGCGTGCGCGCGCGCAATCTGAGGAAGCGATCGAAAACGGTCGGCCGGGTGGCAGTTGTTTCTTTGACAGTGAACCGGCGCTTGAGGCAACGACCGCCGAAGTCGGTCGGGCTCGGAGGTGGCCGAAACGAGTGAATTGGGCTGTGGTTGCATGCAAATGTGTTATAACGGGCTTATCTGAACCCATAGACTGAGCGGCTAGTTAGCGGTCCAATGAAAAGTGCCGTACTAGGTCAGTCTTATAAAACTAAAGTATTTTGAACGATTCAGAAGGCAGACACGGACAAAATAAACGAACAAACTTCATGTTTCTTGCACTACAAGACCTGAAGACATGAACGAAGCAATATGCGTCAAATTGCTCCCAGTCTTTACTTTCGCTCACAATTATAAACATGAACAGCACGGCTGTTGTATAAATTTACATAGAACAATTGGCGAAAGCGCGAATTTTCTTTTCTGGAACCCTGCATGGGAAAGTTAATAGTAAGCAGACAAAATGGGAAGCGTTCGAAGCTCCTCAAACAGTCCTGGGCTTCAACAATCAAATCAAATAAAGGTCATTTTCCGCAGCGCACTATTTTGGTAATGGTATCAAAACGCCTAGCGTACCTTTATCGTGGTACCGCTACCATTAAAGCGGCAAGAAACTAGTTGTGCAAGCCCGTTGGGGACGTATGCAGTGTGCTGTCGATGGTAATGGCAATGGCGAGCCGTAACGGTATGCTGAAACGTGCTGTTAGGAGAGGTATGCAGGTTCAGTAAGTGAAACCTCATTATTCTTTCAAGTACTTGTAATGGTAATCAAACGCTGATTAATATAAAACCATACGTACGTCTTGCAGAACATTGTTTAACGCTTTATTAAAAGCATGAGAACTAAAGAAAGTAGTTTAGATGCTCAAAAGTCGATTTTTGCTAAGAGTGTGAAAATCGATTACTGCTCGAGCATGTTTTGTATGTTGAACGTGTTCGCTACATAGTAGTTAATTTCACGCATGTTTTATTTTCTGCTGCCATTTTCTCGTAAAACGAATGGTGCTGCAGTTTTTACACTGCGTAGAGTTAATAGACATGAAGTGTACGCTCTCAGTAAGATCTGTATATTCGACGGAGAAGGCATACAACATCAACAGAAAGGCGGCACGAATAACTTTTAACGCATCTTTACCTTCTCGTTTCCTTGTAAATCTGTACCAGGAGCACGAAACTATTAAAAATGGCGCACCGTTTACGAAATGGTGAGGAATTGTGGTCCACGTTGTAATACACCATTATCTTGAGCCTTGTGTCGCTTATAGTCTGATTTGCCCGGGTAGCCACGGCCCGTTAGGCTAAACTTGGGCGCCGTTTCTGAACTTTCCGTATTGAAATGACCCATTGTCCTAAACCTCATGTCTTTCCTGCACTACGCTAACTACACTGCCCGTGTTTCTGCGGCCCGTTATAATAGCAATACATGACAGAAATGCATGACAGGTGAAACCTGCATCGTCCCTATCGCAATTTTTGTGGCTTTCGAGGTTAAATTCAAACCGCGCAAACCGCCCTATTCCAGAGCTTCGTTTTTCGCTACCGCCGAAGCGAGCGGGCGAACAAGAAGGTGCACGTTTTTTTCTAGAAAAGGACACCCACAAAAAGCGACGAAAGAACTACACGCGTAGCGCGGAAATCTCGTAACGGCCGGTGGAATAAGACGTGAATAGAAGATTGTCCCCTCGAGGCGCAGCGAAAGAAAGAAAGCGAACCGGGAGGAATTCGAGAAGCCGGTCCGACCGACCGCTATGCGTTTAAGCAGCGTTCCATTTGCCCCGTTTCCAGAGTTGTCGGACGACGCCTCCTTGTCTGCCGCTGGGACGGGCAGGGGAGAACCAACCCCTCCCGCCGCGTGGGAGCTTATCACGGACACAAGAGCCGAGCGCGTACACCTGCCGCATGCTAGAAGGGCTGCCTCTGATGCCCGCACACTTCGTAATTGGGTGCAGTGACCGAGGGATCCTTCCTCCGCGAATCAACGATTCAGTCGGCGACGCTTAGTTCTCGATTCTCACCGATCTCGAATGCATTTGGCGGGTGGTCGGAAAGGTTAGCGCCCCACCGGCCCTGACCCCAGCGCAAGACGCCTCGACGCGTGATGGCATTCAATCGGACCTCGCCGTAAGGAGTATGGAGGAAAGATTAAGAACCGAGCGCGCAGAGCTTTCGTAACGTGTCCTGAGCGCATACCGCCGTCAGCGGTAGCTTCTACTGTGCTGCGGGGAACTAGGTGGTGAAGAAGAAGCCTACTGCGCGGCTTGTTCTTGGGCGCGCTTAATAACCCGGTTTCGAAGCCCCTCCGCTCCTCCCCTCTAATCTCGACGATCGCGCTCGAAAGGCGAGATGCGGAATCGCGCCCGTTTTTGGCTGCCTTTGCCGCTTGGAAGCCCGATCCGGAGGCTTGACTTGACCGACGCGTGCTAGTAACGCGATGTCTGCGTACGCATGGCAGAGCTGGCGCGAATGGGTTCGAGAGCCCGCGCCTGCAAGCGATCGGGAAGCTGCAGCGCTGTTTGATCAAAGTTCTCTCGAGACAGCGCGCGCTTCGTTTGACGGCGAAGACGCGCTGAGTAAACCAGCCCGCTTCGGCTGGACGCTTCTCAACAAGCCGGCGAGATCGCCCCTGAGCTCGAGTGGAGTGACCTGCGCGCACGCGGGCGTGTCTTTGCCTCCTATTAACCCATTCCAGTCACACTACGTATTTAGGTTACACTCGTATCTAGCGCTTCCCCCTTGACTCGAATATTTGAAGAGTTGTCGGGCGCCCTAAGAGAAAAGGCAGCTTTTTTTAATTTCTTTTTTTGCGAGGTAGTTTCAGTAATTCATTCGTGTACAACCGCTGTCAATCCCGCATGTCTGCCGCGTATGAGTGGTGTGACTAAATGTTAAGGCGACCTCTGGACTAAAACAGCTTTTGTAGCGCGACTGGTGTGAGGGTCACTCACCCGGTTTTTTCGGCGCTCGTCTGTTCTTCGATTTCGGCGCTGACCGTTATGTCAATGCAATATTACGTGAGGGGGGCGTTAACGGGGACACTTAGGGCACCTCCGTACAATGTTTTCTTATTAAAAATAGATTCCATGCTTCTTTCTGGGTATGTTGATATCTGCCAGGGAGCAAGAGATTTATTGCCGAGATGATTTCATTTAAAAATCCCCCCCCCCCCCCCCCCCCCCTTAGGTTCGAACTCGTGACGTCTCCGTGACTCCGCGATCACCGTTTTGAAATGAATGGCTGTGTAGTCTAGACTCAGGGATCCGCGTCGAAAATTTGTCGGCGCAGCGCAGTCACTTGCGAAATCATCTGGAGATGCCGCAACCTTTATTCTATTATTTTCCTTCCTCTAGCTTGTAAACGCGCCGTTTATATCTAGAGCAATGTCTCTGTCTTTAAAAGCCGGTAGTATGACGACAAACGCCAAATTCCTTTTGTCCTCGGTGTGCCTTTAAGCTCTCGCTCTTGCATGGTCGACGAGAACGTCAGCCATGTGGCTGGAGAATGTAGACCGGATACTCTCGATCAAGGTGAACCCAAGCACCGAACGCATTCACAGGGCGTGAAGGCAACGCCTCACGTATTTCAATGCCATCCACATCGCTTGCCTCGCAATGGGATGCTTTCAGAAGCCACAGTCCATGCCCTCGTCGCGATGTGGAGCCACATGTACGCGGAGCTCCCTCGGAGGCCTTGTGACGAGCGGCGTCGGCATGAAATGACGTCATCCCATAACAGGGACATATGACTCATTAATCAAATGAATCACCCAGATACACTCTTTTCGACCCCCTTTCACATATAACAGACGCTGAAACTCGTTTCAATTTATATGTACGCAGATTCAGCATTTTTTTTAAGCCGCTTTCTTACTGCTACCCATGAAGGCGCGCCCTTATTAACGCAAATATGGATAGCCACTCCAGGGGAACACTAAGATGGTTCATATTCGAAAATGAAGTGAAAGTTAAGTGAAAGTTGTCAGCTGCACCGTTTATTTTTGTCTCAGAAAGGAAGTGTGAATGACAGCTGGCTGTCAGGCTGAATGACTGTTGCAGTGATTCGCGTTTCGCGCTATAGCAGCTTCGTGACTTCAAGAGGCACTTCCACCCACTCTGAGCTCCGGCATTCGTGCCAAGCTCAAAAAAAAAAAAATCAAGACAGGAGAAACAGTTTCGGGTCACTTATGACAGGGCGCGCTAATTGGAGCAGTGCCGATACGCCTGCCTCGGAAAATCGCCGCCTATTAGGAGCGCTGCCGCCCTGGTGTTGCTTAAGAGCTGCCGAACCCTTGTGCAAACTGTCGGCAGAGCTAAGCGGACGGCTCCGTTAGCGATTAGAGCGGAAACGCTTTTAATAGCCACGCTACACGCCTCGTTAAGCTAGCGTTTTACAAAACACCGTTTCACTTATATGAACAAAAGAAAGTGCAAGAGAAGCGGTACACCTGGCTCGCCTAGCAACATTAACAAACTGGCTATGGTCGCGTTCGATTTAATACCTTTTGTCCTAAGCGGTAAACAAACTATATGTCGAACGCTAATAATGGTTTTGGTTTGGTTTTATGGGGTTTAACGTCCCAAAGCAACACGCGCTATGAGAGACGCCGTAGTGAAGGGCTCCGGAAATTTCGACCACCTGGTGTTCTTTAACGTGCACTGACATCTCACAGTACACGGGCCTCTAGAATTTCTCCTCCAAAGAAATTCAACCGCCGCGGCCGGGATCGAACCCGCGTCGTTCGGGTCAGCAGCCGAGCACCATAACCACTGAGCCACCGCGGCGGCTCGAAGGCTAAAATTGAAGCGGATTGTGTGTGTGCAAAGGGAGGAAAAGCATTTTTCGGCTTTTGAAAGAGAAAAGGCGTTTTCTGACCTTTGTTCATGCCTAGTTTCCTAATGTTATTTAAAAATGCTAGTAACAACCGCCGGCGTTACTTGTATATATGCTGATATTCGACGCATGAGTTGTTTTTCCTATTGATGTAAACCGCAGCAATTCGAGCTGTAGGTTTCCTGAGCCTCCGGGAAATAAATGATGTCTCTTCGAAACTTATTGCAGTGTTATTATTGCATTAATTAATGATGATCACCATCAAACACATGTAAACATAAGTATCGTGTTATGGTCCTTCTGTCTTAATGCGTCGGGATCTTTGACCTAATATAGCAGCCGAGCACTATAACCACTGAGCCACCGCGGCGGCTCGAAGGCTAAAAATGAAGCGGATTGTGTGTGTGCGAAGAGAGGAGAAGCATTTTTCGGCTTTAGAAAGAGAAAAGGTGTTTTCTGACCTTTGTTCATGCCTAGTTTCCTAATGTTATGTAAAAATGCTAGTAACAACACCGGGCATTGAGGGCTCGCAGTGCGCGTTGTGCAAAAATTAGATTGCGTTATCTGGCAGCACCAGCATATATCAAGAACAATAGAGTTTTAAGGTGTGCCGATTATTCTAGGAGTCCCTCCCGTCACACATTGGCGAATAAAAGTAAAGCTCATTTGTTTCCAATTGACGGTTAGTCCTTCAAGCGAACGTGTAACGTTCCTAATGCGTTCATCCCAATCTGTGGAGAGAAGTACCTTCTGCGTTCACAGGGTAGTATCATATAGAAACTTTAACAGAACAAAAAGAAAAAAAGTTGGTAGTGGTTCAGCTCTGCTATGCCAGGATGTACGTAGCTTGAGCAGTGACGTCACGTGGCTCTGCGCCGGCGGCAGCAGCGGCAGCGGCGAACGCGCGGGGCTGGGCGCGCCAGTTGTGCGTAGTGACGTCACTCGCTCTTCACGCATGCGCAGTATGGTCGACGGAGGGAGCACGCGAAACGGCGAGACTGCGGCCAATGTAGCTCACGCTACAAAAATATTCACAGACTTCATGAAGACGTTGGGATTGGGCTGCTTCCGTTACTGTATTTTCCCGTCTTCAATTGTGTCAAATGAGCACGTGGTATAAAATAAAATAAAATAAAAATGTCATGAGTCAATCAACCTAAAGCTTCGGAGTTTCTCAGAAACACCCGTGCAAATCAAATCGAGTCGAGATCCAAATCCACACTGCAGTAGAATAGCGATACATGCCCACCGTTGTCTTGGACGGAAACCTTTGCGTTATTCTCGAGCTCATGTACTAAGCTCAGTATTGTTCGGGATGAAGGAACTCTCATCAAATGTCAGGGATAGCAGCAAGGCTTCTTGCTCCAGCCAGCACGTCAGCAAGTACGTTTACATAATTTGCCGTCCTTACTTGATGGTTTTTTATCCCTAAACATAGCTGAGCAGCGATATGGGGGAAAATACATAAATATTAACCAAGGCTATCGCGGATAGTCAGTGAGGAAAGCGAACGCCGATGTTTTTTCGGCTCACGTAATAAAATAGTGCTCCGTAGGAAGCCTCCTTCAGCGCCATTGCACAGTATACATACCCGACAGTCTTGTGTCCAGCAGGCCAAGGGACCACCAGCTGTGGCATTACAATTAACTTTATCCCAGGCTACTGCTCAGTTTGGTCACGTGGTCAGCAGCCCTGGTGTAGCCGTAGAAGCCTTGATGCATACTAATTGGTATCAGAAGTGAACCTTCGGTCCGAAAACATATCAATGCAGGATGCGTAGCCCTCATTACGTACTGGACTCGATCGGCGAGGGATTTGCGACCACAGGCAGGATTCTTTATCGCGGAACGCTATGTCCATGTTTGCTGGTTGGTTGGTTTGGTTGGTTTATGGGGTTTAACGTCCCAAAGCGACTGAGGCTATGAGAGACGCCGTAGTGAAGGGCTCCGGAAATTTCGACCACCTGGGGTTTTTTAACGTGCACTGACATCGCACAGTACACGGGCCTCAAGAATTTCTCCTCCAAAGAAATTCTAGCCGCCGCGGCCGGGATCAAACCCGCGTCTTTCGGGTCAGCAGCCGAGCACCATAACCACTGAGCCACCGCGGGCGGCTCCATGTTTGCAGTCAGCGTTTTTTTTTTTTCTCCTTTCAATTTCAACTTTATTTAAAAAGCGATCTTTGTGACGATCGCGACCCGTTGCTGTAAAATGGGCTGCGAGGCGCTGTTGACCAAAGACGCGGATGTCCCTGACAGTGCGGCAATCCGTCGATAGCTTACTAGCTGTACACAGCTGCAGTGGCTATCCAAGTAAGAACTGGGCCTTTTCATATGTCCTGTATCGGACGCTAGCAAACCTGACAGGACACGGCGCTGAGGGCACAGCGCATATTAAATAGTGGGAGGCATGCTTCGGAATTCGAACGGAGGAGTTTCCTTAAAAAAATAGCAGAAATGGAAACGTGTCGCGGTGGCATTCTGAGCAAGAATTCAGCTACCAGTAAAATGAAAAACAAAGCAAAGAAGAAAGCTGATTTTCAGCTGGACATGGAATTGAAAATACAGCGGAAATCTGCATCTGTTGTTTTGATCATTTACGTGCTGTTCGCCATGAACGTCGCTGTAGATGGGAGAGTCGGAGAATTGTTTTTGTGAAGCATTGCGCCCGTCACCGGTACGAGTTGTTGCTTAGAGTTGATGCAGGCCCACATAGCTCTTATGTTATCACGGACTCGAAGAAGACGCATACGTAAAGCTTTGAGCATTGAGACCGAATGCACCCTGGCCAATCCCCCGCCGTGGGTATGTGCCATTCAGCCCGAGGACATCATCATCATCATCATCAGGTTTTCCCGCTTGCACCAGCGATGCATGGTCTCCTCTGTTTGTAACGTGCCGATCCGCGAGACGCTATGAGACTACGTGGCCTAGATGATAGCGATGATGATGATGAAAACGTTTATTGGCTTACGAGAAGTCTGAACGGGTCCCTAGTCCGGGACGCCGTTGATAAATGAAGACGATAGCGATAAATGCGAGGCGCTGTGAAGCAGCTCGGACTCCAACTTCATCGATTCCGGCCTGAAGCCATTCGCTCTTAAAAGGCAACTGAAGAGGTTTTTGAATTTTCGAGATTAAAGGGATTGAATGTGTGATATGTTTAGATAGAGCATGCAAAGCCTTTTTTTGCTGTCAATTGAAATTGAGACGTAATCACCAATCAAACCCGAGACGGTTTTCAGGTTTCCCCGAAGCCCGCAGCGCCGGGTGGCGGAGATGATGACGTCATCTGCGATAGGGTTAGAATCCATCGCAAAGCGTTGGCTTTCAATAATAAAACAAAAAATCCGGAAGCCGACAACATTGAACCTCGCAGAGCGTTCTCTGGCGGCGTAAACCACATGTACAGGGCTGCGTTCCCAGATTTCGACTGCAATTTTCGTCGCTTCTCTGATATCTCATCGTTGTTGCGACATGAAGCGACGGAGATTGCGTGATGTTGGTGTTGCGCAATATACCACAACCCCAGAAGTAACGCGCTTGATTTCTTAATCATGCCGAGGCACAGCGCGGCTAACAGGAGCGACGCCTACGCACTATCTCCGCGTCACTACAGGTGACGAAAGGTTCTGGTTATCCTGCAGCAAATCAGCACGGGGGGGGAGGGGGGGGATGTAGGAGTGAGAGAAACAGGGCGAATGAAACGAATTCCACTGGGGCAACCGAAACGTCGACGTGCCAACGAAATCGAAGACCTGCTGGATGATGATGCTGAGTGTCGACGAAAATGAGGTTTCCGGGAAAGCGGCGCTCATCTCGCCAGCGTCGGCGCGCTGCCGTAGCTTTCAACGGCGCCAGATCTCCGATCTCGCGGCGTCGACAGCACGCTGCGGTTTGATCGATCGGCCCCGCGTGGTATGCACGTGCGACTCCCTGTGCGAGCCGACTGACTCACTCCCAGTCTCGGTGTTCCGCGGTGACGTCACGGTAATAACGTCCGAATACTTGGGAGCCTGGCGCAACGCGCGTGCAAAGCGGAGAATGCCTAAGTGGCCACTGACGAGGACGAAGTGCCGGCAGGTCGTTAACGAGGACGATCGATTTCACAACAGGCAGGTCGCGATGCTGTGCATGTGACGCGCCCTAGAAGTTCGCGCGTTCACCTTTTGATGTCGCCTTGCTCCTATAGTTAGAGTGATTGTTAAACGGATGACCGAACAGCCATGCCTGGTTCGCCGCGCCACTAATCATCAGTGAGATGATGATGAAAACGTTTATTAAAGCCTTAGTTGTGAGAGAAAAACTACTGAGTCCGTGCCTTATTCTAAGCTGCTGCAGTGAGATGCTCATATCTTTAAGAGCGCACGAAAAGTAGTTGAGTGAGTCAGAAGCATAACGGCTCAGTAGCAAGCATAACGTCGTCGTTTTTTTTTTTTTCACGTTCTTTCTTCGTCTAACTCGGCCTGTGGCCGATCCAATGCTTTGTATTCTTTTCCATAGTAACATGTATCGTGACAGGATATTCTTGGCATGGTTAAATGGTTATGTGGTGAATAGGCTGGATAGATCTGGAAGCTTCGGAATGCGACCATGAACTTCACTGCCAACTCTTCGTTAGGTGTAGCAGTAATTTTGCAGCATTCTAACAGGAATCGGAAGACAGGCTCGTTACCAGATCTCAACGATGCATGGGCCTTACTTAAAGGCTCAGGCTGAGCGCGGACCAAAGACTAAAGCCCGAGACCCGGTTTTCGAGGTTTACTGATCCTGCAAGAAGGAATCAGGTGCCTTGGCGAAATTTCGATTGTGGTGTGAGAAGCTTAGAAATCCAAAACGTTCTCTAGGATATCCTCGAATGAAGCTCAGCGGCAGGAACGGTGAGTCATAAGTGCGCCAGGAAAACGAGGGGCACCTTAGCCTCGTCGGTGACTCAGAGAAGCATTCTTCAACGGAAACACCTCGCTATCGGCGTGCAGCGTTCATTAAATTAGCGCAGGTCCGTCCCAGCTACCTTGCGCTAGTCATTGGAGATATGAACTCTGCACGCCGCTGTCTCGAGCCTGTTCAGTATCATTTTTGGGCCGCATTTATTCGTTTCTCCGTCCACGTCCTAATCGTTAAGGCGCAACGAGGACAACGTCGCGTTAGTTGTCATTACCAGTATAGCGTAGCACGCGTCCGGTGTCCGCACAAATATCGCCGCCAAATGTAGGCGAAACCCGGCCGACCCTGAAGCAATCGCTCCGGCGTCCACTGTGCGGCGATCGTCCTTGACTGCTCTCTGGAACGACCTCGCGTTTCTTCGCGGCAACAACTTTCCATCGAAGCCGATTGCCAGCCGGACGCGCGTTACAGTTTGTTTTCGATCCTTTCCTACTCATTTTCACTTCCCGTGTCGCGGTCAGTCCTGCTGTTGGACACGTTTTGCGTGGGCCTCGTGTGGGCTGCGCTGGCATGCAGGGTTTTCCCGGCATGCCGAGGCAACCCTGCTTAGCGCCACGTCATTATACGTTGCGCCAGGCCCCTCTGTTTCCACCTAGTGTACTGCACACACCTTGCGTCATACTGGGTTTTTGTTTGCCGAAAAATGCATAGCGTGGGCTTAAAGGGCTTTGGCGCGGATTCAAGGAACCGTGAAAGGTCAGCCGAGCTGTGTAGAAGAGGCTGGTCCTGAAATGTTCCTTATCGCACAAGGTGCTCCGTGAGGCGAAGAGTCGGTATTTATGTTTGCGTTGTCTGTGAAATGAAATAGCTTGGAAATGCGCGCTCGTACTTGTCGCTTTGTAGATCTTGTTCTTCGATTATATGAGGTACAAACGAGGACATGGATTTTCATCAACTTCCCCAGATCATCACTCCCTGTCTTAGTGCCAACACAACATTGTGGGCTTTTCTCGAGATGATCGTGTCTCGCCTAGAACAAAGGCAGGATCTAAAGTTTGCCTGCTGCTTGCCTCTTAGCATTGCTTTTTTGCTGACGTCAGTGGATGTCAAAGAAGACAAAGAAAAATAAGGTAGAAAACAAGTAATACCCTCAGGTTACAGCGAAGGCTGACTATAGTAGACTTAAGAAACTTTCGCGCCACATCAGGAAAAGAGAAATTTCGGTAGTATATTTGTTTTCCGCCGCTTTGACTGGGGCAGGCGCATCGTCTATGGCCATGAGTTTGTTGTGTACTATGCTCAGAGCACAGCGTGTCGAGGCTAGAGCATTGATATCCTCCGGGATTTTGAAGAAAATGTCGCAATTAAGGGCTCCGTCACTCCGATAGCGCATTCAGTAGTCATGTGCAGTTTCATATCTGGGTCTAGAACTCTGCAAGCTTACCGAATAACTGTGATACAAAAGGGTCTGCCTGCATTGCGGCCAGCATGTGTTTAATTTCCACGAGGAATCAATCAATCAATCAATCAATCAATCAATCAATCAATCAATCAATCAATCAATCAATCAATCAATCAATCAATCAATCAATCAATCAATCAATCAATCAATCAATCAATCAATCAATCAATCAATCAATCAATCAGTCAATAAATAAATAAATAAATAAATAAATCAATAAAACTAATTGACTAATTATTTTATAAATATAATGGTTCTGTGCCCTTCGATCATTTCTTTCATTGCAAGTGATGGTGTCTCAAAAGGTATAGCTTATAGCCACCGACAGTATTTTCTGGAACTGACTAACACTTTGGGAATCGCGAATGCAAGAAACAGGAACTTCAATATCATTTTTTTTTGTCTTCAAAAAGAACAACGCATTCCAACGGCTAGCCTGAGTGTTCTTGTCCGGTATTCACCCGTCGGCTCGACGTTGTAAACAATGTTTACGCGGCCAGGCAGGCGGCCTTCAACAACACTCGCGAACCAAAGTAAGGAACTTCGAAGATAGAATCAGCTTCCGAAGTCAGTTCCGGGTTGTGCGCAGGCGTCCCAGTGCCGCTGTGTCATCAGCTACACTCCCTGGTCGGAACCTCGCAGCATTATACTTTCACCTTCCCGGAGCCAGTGGAGCCAGATCGCGGTAACTTCGCTAGCACGTGCCATCGTAAAAACTCTCTCCAGGGTGCCGCGGTGCTCAGCGAGGCGCAAGGGCGGTGCTCTTTGCGAATTGCGAACAGCCCTCCATCCCTCGCCCCTCGCCTCCCCCCCTATATCGTTGTTTGGTGTTGCGGCTGGCCTTAATGGTGTCGATCTTGCGTCGCTCTTCTTCGACCATACGCGCGCGGCGCCCCCAAAAAGAGGTGCGGGCTTTCACCGCCACAGGTATGCGCCATTGTGCGAAGCACGCTCGCATTCAGCGTGCGCCGAAAAGGAGCGCGTTGCTGTAGCCACCCTCTCCGGCCGTCGCTTCTTCACGACCGTGGGAGAGCAGTGCGGCTCAGTAGACGGGCCAACATCGCGGCAGACGTTGACGTCTCCATTGGTGCTGCTCGTAAGGCACACCGTCGTGATACGGCCCGCATATACGACCTGCCATCCTGCATTGTTCGCCGGCTGTGCGTGTGTGTCATTCATCGCGTACACGCTCGGCGTGCCCTCTCGCGGGTAACTCTCGCAGTACACAAAGTCGCAGGTTCGAATGCGAGAACACAGAATACAGCGCTACTTCTTCATTCACTGGCTCAAGTGGATTCAGAGCGCAGTTAGGAAGGTGAAGAATCGGAACCCATGCGAGCTATTTTAGTAAGTTTCCATGTCGCGGCATAGCATGTGTTACTGTAGGTTCTGAAACATACTTTTTGTATCTTTCACGTTTTTGTGACGAAGATGTTCTCTTACTGAAAACTGCGGTTGCTGCTGAAGCTGTACCTGAAGCAGTGAACTTACTTTTGTTTCGTTTTCTATTGCCTTGCAGATGACGGAGTCTTCGAATGATGTGCCAGAGACGTCACCAGGGGAGAGCTTGCCTAGCATACACGGCGAGACGGTGCCTTCGTCTCCTGCGGGGGTGGAGCATTCCTCATCAGAACCGACTCCGGAAGGAGGGACGACCGTGTTCCCGAATGTGGACGGAAGCGTGGCGAATTCCATCGCGACCGGATACGAAAAGGAAAGCGACAAGTTGAACGAGTTAGACGCCGACCAGTCAGTGAAGGAGATGGGGTCCGCGGTTCCAGAAAACAGCGTCGCCGATACCGAGGTGCCCGCCGTGAAAACGCCCAACGACACCACGACAACAACGCCCACCCAAGCGACCTCTGAGGTTGATGCGACGACCCCGGTTGAACACGACCTCGCTGAATCTTCTGCTGTGCCGACGACAACGGAAGAATCTGCGGCTTCTAACGGAGAAGCAGCTACTACATCTAGTCACGTGAGTGATGGCGTCACTACTAACGCACCATCTTTGTTTCCTGTTACGACCGCGAGCGCCACGTCGCCCGAGCTAACGACTGGATCGTACAACGACGGCGTAAACACGGAACCTGGGGTCAGCTCGGAAACGACGCCTGCGCCGTACAGTCCTGAAGCAGTGCCCTCTTACGGGCCCTTCAGTACTGAGCAGCCTCTTAACACACCATATGTAGCAGTCCCGCCGGAAGTTCCTGCAGAGACTTCAAGCGGTTTTGGAGAAAATTTGCCCCAGACCGGAGAGCCATTCATTGACACTTACAGTGTGCCTGCCCGTGGAAGCGATTCGAGTCCTCAAGAAGAAACAACCACCGCAGGAGCATATGCTCATGAGGCAACAACGGGTTCTTTTCATGGTCCAGTAACGTACCCAGAAAACCCCGGCACCACCATTCCCAGTTATCTCTATTCAGCAGGGACGAACACTGACTCCTATCCTGTGTTTGGCACCGGTTATGGTAGCACTCACGATCCTGCTCCTGCGGAAGGAGCGACGACTGAACACTTACTGCAAGAGCCTATTGCTAGCACGACGCAGGCGGCAGAAGACGCAAGTAGTGAGCAGGGCCACCCATACGACACAACAGGAACGCCCGCCCAACAAGGCACTCAACCGGAACAGCAAGCCACTACTACATCGACACCTCTGTTTTCGGATGATGCAGATGATGCCAACGAACGAACTACTCCCGCTGAGACCGTTCCCACTACATCATACCCTTACCCCGTCGACGCCACACCTGCACCAACGCAGTCCCCTAGCGAAGACGAGAGCGCGCCCTCTACCCAACATGACGGCGCCACCGAGAATCATGCTTCTTCCGACGCGGGACACGCTGAGGACCAAACGGAACCGACGAGCTCTGCAGCTCCACAGCAACATGTGGAAACAACGACCAGCGGAGATTCCGTGCTTTCTACCACACTGCATGAGAGTGCGGCCGACCTCACGACTACCGAATCACCTGTGACAGGGCAGTCCACTAGCAACAGCTCTAAAATGGGCAGAGCTCTTGGAGAAACAGACGCAACCACAACCGACGCTAGCGAGCCATCCAAAGAGCCAACGACGACAACACCAGCGGACACAGTGACTACGTACGCACCACCTTCTGTTACAGATGAAGGTCCACAAGCACAAAGTACAGCTCCGCCCAGCTCTGAGTCAATCCCTTCTATGACTTCGGAAAGTATTCCCAGCGTGGTGAGTGGAAGTGAGACAACGACAGTCTCTCCTTCGGAAAGCATTACAACAACTTCTAACGATATGCAAGCCGCCACGACAGCTTCTAACGATGTGCAAGCCACCACGACAGAAGCCACACACACCGTTTCTACAGACACCGCGGTAAGCCACACCACCGCCTCTCCAGATCTCGCGCACACAACTGCAGAGAGCGCAACGGAAGCAGCTACAACAGGGGCACCATCGACTGCAGTTCCTTCTACCGTCTCTCAGTCTTCTGCCACTGAGCAGCCGACAACTACGACTTCTCCGACGGCAGCACCAGACGAGGGCACAACGCCGGCGGCCAGCGATACCACTGCGCCAGAAACGAAAGGTGAAACAACAACCTTATCAGCTGGCGAGCAGAGCACAAGTTTAGCAACCGAAACTACCACCGAGAGAGTGGCGGGTTCACCTACGAGCCCACCAATCGATGTCTCCACTGAAAGTGCCACGCAGTCACCTGAGAAATCAACCGACACTTCAAGTGAGTTACCGGTAACTCCAAGCAGTGAAATCACCACACAGTCTCCGGATGTTGCTGCAGAAATGCAAACAGGTACCGAACAGGTTTCAACAGGTGCAGCTACCACATCATCGCTACCAGGAGAGGCAGAGACAACATCAAGTTCAGAATCAGGCCTGACGCATGACCTCACTGCAACTACACCTGCTCTAACGCAAGAACCGACAACGGAAGTGCCACTGGGGTCTCACACGGAACCGACCACACAAACTGTATTCGGAAGCACAGAAAGAGTTGGCGACGTTGAGACGACGAGCGGAGGGGCGTCGAGCGTGGAACCTACCACAGCCGTCCTCACGGAGGAGCCTCCTGTGTCCGCGACTGAGGAGATAACGGCGCCGCCGCCGTCTCCGCAAACGACGGAAGCGCCGGAGCACGAGGCGACGACCGCTACTTCATTTGGCGTTTCGAACACTAGAGAGAGCCAGGCTGGAACGACAGTAGACAACGGTGATACAACGACACCAGGCGAAGCTGCAAGACAGGACCCCATCACTGTCGTTACACTAGAGCCAGCAGGGGGCGATACTACCACGCCAACAGGAGCTGAAACTACAGCGCCAGAGGAAGGTCAGACCACAGCGTCAGGCGCAGAAGACGCAACACCACCAGCATCGAGTGGGACTGCAGCAGTAACAGAAGAAAGTACAACGGCAGCAGAAGTTCAGACCACGACACCAGCACCAGGCGAGACTACTCCCGTGGGAGACGACGCTGTGACGACAACAGTGGTTGAAACCACGACGCAAGCAATTAGCGCGGCCACAACGTCACTGATCGACGAAACTACGACACCATCAATGGAAGGGACAACACAGCAACCTACTGTGGGCGTCACAGACGCAGAAACAACCGGACCGTCTTCAGTTGCAAGCCGCAGTCCCAAGATACTCACACACACTACGTTACCGTCCACTCTCGAGTTGACGACATCGGCTCCTACCACCAAGGAGGACACCATGCACAGCTTCACGACGGCGGCCGATCTGTTCACGACAACGCAGTTCTACACGTATCGTCGACAAACCACCCCACCTACAACTTCTGAGGAACCCACCACAGAACAGGCAACCACTGAAGGTCTGCAATGGACCGCGGGTGTCACGACGTCTCCCGAGGTCCCGGAATGGAGTTCCACGACACATCGCCCGGTCTTCACTGCAGGTGAGAAGCATCAAGTCTTCGCAAGCGCGCAGTGGTCGTGAAATATTGCCTGTCACTTGGAAGAGAACAGAAAGCAAAGTTCGACATACAGTGAAAAACTACGGGAGAGGGGGAAAAAAAACTTGGCGTAATATGGGCGCTGGCTCTAAAATTATTATTTATTACGAAAGTTACCACTGTTAAAAGGTAGAAGTTACCTTGTTAAGGAAGGAACGTGAGCAAGACGTCGTTATTCACGTCGTTTTCCAGGCGCGTGTCGCCACCGACTAGACCAGATGTCAAGCTTGCTGCAATATATACCTAGAGCGGCAAAGGATGGTCAGCAGGTACCACTGAATAAAGGGCGCTCGAGTGGAGGTACTGCTGGGCTGCCTCAGCAGGGCAAGGCGCGGGGGAGCAGCTAAAGGCTTTTGTCTTCTTTGCTTGATGATCTGTCTCTTTAAGAGCAGATTCATAATCAATCAATCAATCAATCAATCAATCAATCAATCAATCAATCAATCAATCAATCAATCAATCAATCAATCAATCAATCAATCAATCAATCAATCAATCAATCAATCAATCAATCAATCAATCAATAAATCAATCAATAAATCAATGAATGAATCAATGAATCAATCAATCAGTCAATCAATCAATTTTATTTCTGCCTCAAAAAGTGACAGAGGAGCTGCAGAAAAAGCTGTCATAGACAGCTTGACTGAGCCGCAGCCCCCATTATACCGGACAGCAGTGACAGGCGACGAGAAAAATAAATAAAAAAAAACAAAAGAAAACAATTCATGGAAAAACACATTAACACCAAGAAAAATCTTACCTCTAGTTTGTACATGTGGGCAATTTACATGGTCATCCAAACATCATTGCGTAAGTATCTTTCAGCAGTACAACAAAAGCACAATGAATCAAACAATACAAATTAAAGAAAACAAAAAACACCTCTTAGTGCAGTTTAAAGAAAAAAAATCATTTTGTAACACAGTCTATGTATAGTTGACTATACATGTAGAGATGCGATACCATTTTTGATTATTTAATGTTAAACTACTCACGAGGGGATGACACCATATACTGGCTAATAATAAGCTGGCGTTATCATCAAGTAGTTGTTTTTTTTAATCTATAAAGAGTGGAAGACTGAGATTTGTCTTAAAGGACTGGTCGGGGCATATATGTTCTCGGGAATGTAAACTGAAAATATACCGTTTTTTTTAGTGTTTATGGATTTTTATTTTAGAACCAGTGAGAGATACGCGGGTGCATTCTGAACAAGTGGCTAGTGCAGCAAGGCGCACATATTTAGTGCGTGATAGATGTGAATAATTAGATGATCATTTAACTAAGTTAACAAACAATTTTTGATTTCCGCTTTTAAGGGTTAAGACTTTATTGCGAAATTTTAGGCGGTCAGCATCGGAGCTGAGGCGTTTTAAAATTTTTCTTTAGCGACAATGTGGTTCGAAATATCGAAGGACAAAGTTTCGCATTCCAAAGCTCATTGAGGTGGCTTTCCCTCATTACATAGTTATCAAATGGGGTCATGCGCGTCGTATCGCCGCGGAAATCAAATTAAGTTCTCCCACACCATAAAAGTGCTGTATCTGACGCCTTAGGAATTCAAGCTACACCATTTCATAAATATGCAATGCGAGAAAGCCAACTCACCAGCTCTCAAAAGCGAATTTTTCGAATTCGATATTTCGAACCACATTGCCGATTAAAAAAATTTAAAAGCTGCCCTTACGTTCTATGTTGATGGCCTTCAATTTCTCAACATATTCTTGCCCCTAAAACCACAAATAAAGTATTGATTATTTAGTTGTCATCATTCAGTTATTCGGCTGTATCGCGCACACAACGCCAGCCTTGTTGTGCAAAACGCAGCGCCGTAGCTTTCACAATTTTTAAAATAAAAATGGCTAAACTTTAAAAAGTCACCCCGCATAATGAGGACGAAAAATAACGCAAAGCCTCAGCGCTTAATGCGCTTAGCCGCCAGGATAATCACGGGTGACGCCGCAAAGTACACGCTGAATCAACGCGTTTAGGGCCAGTCCCGGCGCTGTCGGCAGACATCAGCGACACTGACGGTGGGGGTCGCTGCGCCAGTCGGTGCGGTACGGCTATTTGCGACTTCCTTTTCTTTGTTGATTCGCAGGTTCGACAACCGGGCCGGAAACTGGCAGCACCGTCGACGCGTCTTGCGTGAGTACGCGCGGCCCTACCTCCCTTGTGCCGACTTCGCCAATCCTTGCGCTCATCGCTCTATGCTGCACACTCGGGGAAAACCCGATTTAATGCCGGTATCTTTGGACAAGGCGATGGCGGTAAGATTGCATTGCTAACGGGGTGGGATAAGTTTCAAATCAGCTACTGGTTTGGCGTGGCCAAACATGAGAAGAGCACAATATGAACAGGTCCCAATGTGGTGTGATTCCAAGCCGTGTAATGAGACTTTTGTAGCATTCGTGGAAGTCCCAGCTTCCGCAAAGGTCAGGATGATTTCTTCGCATAGATTTCGAACGTGGGTGCTGAGCAATAATCCACACAGCGTGACCCAGTCGCAATCCCTACCGGCTCTGGACTCTTAACAAAGGCTGCACAATACACGCACAATTCAGGAAGATAGCATGACAGAGATTTCCATAGGATAGCGAAGACACCTATCCTTTACATGGAATTGGGCTACGTTATTTGAAGAAAAAAAATGATCGGGAATTTAATTGGAGGCTCTGGAAGATTGTCGGAACTATAACCATAAAAGAAAACGTAAAATTTAACATCGCATGAAATGGTGGAAGGCTGGTTGGGGATCGTTAACGTGTCGCTCATCGTGTCAAACAATACTCACACCGCTTACATTATTTAAAAAGAATAACAGCAACGTCTAGTAACGAAGCATGTAAGGCCCTATTCAGAGGCTGCGTAGATGTTGAAAATGCGAGCAGGGGCCGTATTCTCTAACAATCCGTTCCATTTTCTATTTAATTTGGTCTTGAGGCACTGTGACGAAAGCAACAACAGGTGCTATATTCCACAAGCTGTTCATTTTTAGTTCTCCACTTCGCGTTCATTTGGTGCCCTGTCAGTGGTCGCTCAGATATAGCTGCTCTTTTCAAGCGTCCGGGGCAAGCCAGCCGGCCATTGGAAGGTTGGCGACCGGATCTCATCATTAGCTCAATCAATCAATCAATCAATCAATCAATCAATCAATCAATCAATCAATCAATCAATCAATCAATCAATCAATCAATCAATCAATCAATCAATCAATCAATCAATCAATCAATCAATCAATCAATCAATCAATCAATTTTATTCAAGACAATAATACAAAACTATTGTCTTGGGGGACGTGAAAAAAGGCTGCATCCAATTTAGGCCAGTAGTAAGTCCCGGTCGCCAACCATCACCCAATTTCCGGGTCGCTTGCCCCAGGCGCTTGAAAACGGGTGTATCTGAGTGACCACCGACAGAGCACCAAATGGACGCGGAATGGACAACGAAAAATGGACAGCTTATGGAATACTGCCCCTGGTGGGCAAGCGAAAGGTTGATCACAGACACGGCCTTGTTCCACCGCATCCATTCCTTCACAGTCACACGAGCCACGCTGCGCGAATTATCACACAAACGAAGCCCAGTTTCTCTGCCGAGGCTGCATTAGCGGCGACAAAACTTGTCAGACGTATGCAGCCCGCCGTCGTGTTCTTTCACTCGTGGGTGTCGGCGCTGGTTGGCCAGTGCGACATGGGCTGAAGATGCGTTTTATTCAGGCAGGTGCCATCATGGGCCTCTGTCGCGACCAGCGTGACGTCTGCTCTAGCGCCCTTACGGCAATGGGAGCAGCGGTCAGTAGCAGAGGACCAAATAGAATGGAGAGAAGACGGATCGTTACAGAGTACGGTCCAGGGTTACGTGAACAGTTTACGCGAGTACGAAGTTATGGTTTAGTGACAAAAACCTGAGGGGGACTTATTTGAAAGGCCCGCGTAACATGCTTAAGTTTCGAACTGTGCGGTGCCTAGTGTGGAAATAAAATTTCGCAGTGTGGTTGGCGGTTATGTGGTTAGTAACGGTGTGGTGTGGTGGTAATGAGGCTAGTGGTAGTGAGCGTATAGGGACCACGGCATGTCCACGTACTTCTAGTCTGCAAAGCTGCGAAAGCGCAGCAAGTAAAACTGATAGATGTTTTTAAAGAGTGATTCATGGGAGATCAGTGTGAGAGCCATAAAAAAAGATTAGTCACTCACAGTAGGCAGCAACGTTGCATGCGTAGAGCAAGACGAAGGCCATTCCCGTTGGAGGGTGATTTGGGTGCGCCTTGTCTGCTCACGTGTTTCAAGGCGTAACATGAATGAAAAGATTGGCATAAAAGATTATGTCAGACCGGCAGAGACCGCTTGTAACCCGGATACCACATGTCCCGGACACCATACGGTCCTCGCAGAGAAGGACGCATTACTGCCTTGTTTGGCGCAACCTAGGAGCCATTTACCCTGTCCAAGACGAACTGTTGCGCAAGAAAGTTAGTCCGCCGTAGCCAAGTTTCGGATTAGGTTATGACGCCGCCTGCTCACTGGCTAATTCGAAGGCTGTGGTGAACATGATAAGGACGACTCATGTTTTGCACCTTGGAAACCTGCTGCTACACGGACGAGTCACTGAGATGCAGGAAAGAACACCTGTTAGAGCAAACCAGAACACCATTCAGGGCGGCAAGATACCCATTCACGAAGCGCTGGCTGGTGATAGAAGGTGTTGGTAGGTGGCTGGTAGGAGCTCCTAAAGCTCTTTCTCTTGGAACGTGCGGCTATAGTACAGTCGTATGTTGAACGCTGAATTTGACCAGCTCTGTATTCTTCCGCAGAACATTGTGGAAGGCTCCCTGCCGGTCTCCTGCCTGCGGCCCGAGGAACTCAACCAAACGGTTACGGTCAAATTTGCCGACGTGAGTGCTGCGATGCTGTTAATTTTCTGCACTATTAGGAGTACTGTCTCTGAAGAGAATGCAAAACTATTATGTCACCTCGGTGAAAATTCCAGACAATCCAAAATTTATCACTTTTGTGTTTCTAGCAAATTGCGGCAACAATTCGCGTTGTGTTTGCAGCATGGTAGCTATAACTCGGATCCGCTGTGTAATTAAATCCTTTTAACATAAACATCATAATACCCGCTCGATGGTTGCATTTCCTTAGTTGGGGTGAAATTGAACGATTTGCTAACTATAAGCAAATTATTGCTCACAGCATGTTTGATTCATGAAAATTGTTCGACTTGACGTTCAGTACTACGTCGAGGTCCGAATTGTTGCGGCAAATCCGGGGAATCATATTAAACGCGTTTGTCGAAATGTCTATAATGGAATCCATTAACAACAGAAGCCGACTAAATCATTTGCAAAATTATGTTGAGCTCGGAAGAGGGATTATCCATGTGAAGAGCGTCCACCCGTCCGCTGCGGCATGCCACAGAGCTGCATGAGCAGCACCGCATGAACCTGGATATGAAAATCGCGATGAAATCAATGCAGTAGCTTCAAGAATAGTCTTTGTTGCTTTTCACGGTCGGTTAATTGTGGCGTCTTTGAACCAATATGTTTCAGCATGGTGAAACGGAAAAATGATAGTTCCGCGTTGCTTTTTTTTACGAAGAGCCTGGACACAGGATCGTTCATAACGCCAACTACTAAAGTTATTTCCTTCTTTTATTCAAAGGAGATATTATTGATATGTGCAATGACGACTGAGATGCGGTTATGATTACTTACACTTGCGCTTTGACGCGGAATACAGTGACTCCTGAGAAACCACTTCAGATGTCGACTACTTGCCGCGCTAGAGTTGGTCGGGTGAAGAGCGGCGCTGAGATGTGTCGTAATTCTTGGTGTGGTAACTACTTTTACAGACCTATACTTCATGCGGCGCCAGTACATTAAGAGAGGTTTGTTTTACTGTATGCATTGAATTGTGAGCCTTTGTATATTTTCGGTCAGACCTGACATCAATGGTTTCTATTGGCAGCTGAACAGAACAAGGGCCGAAACCTTCCGCACAGAAGCCAGGGTCTGGCTGCTTGACTACTGCAACGTAAGTGCCAGCTTTATGTCTTTTCTTCGGTCTCACGCTGCAATTTTACTTGCTTAGCTTCAAGGTTGACTTGAAAATTTATGAGTCGCTTTTTTCTTTTAAAATAACCATGGCTGTTAAATTGATAGCATATGTGATGATTTCCATTCGCTGCTATAACTTCTGCTTTGTGCCTCTTTACGTTAGCGAACTTTCGAGTTTTAACAGGTTTGCAATTCTAACTGAGGCTAAGGGTCCGAACAATAACAGGCTTGCGTTATATGCTGCCGCGAGTGCTGTTGCATAGAGCTTGCCCGCCGTTTAAGGGGAACCTTTGTCCTTGCAGAAACATGACATCCCCGTTGGTGACCCGGCGGTGGTATTCCTGAACGGAGAAGATCGCGGCATGGACCTTATCTCTTTCTTCGTCGTAAACCAGACGAGAGGTGAGAGCGTGAAATTTGCGCGAATTTTCGTCGTTTTTGACGCATTTTTCTATCCGCTTGAAAAAGAAAGTTGTGTTATTTACAGAATGGAAAGTTCAGAACTTGTTGCGAGCAAGTGCGCTTGATACAATTTTTGCTTCGCTGAAACGCGCCTATTTCCAAGCTCCATAATCGTCCGTACGAACACCTTGGCCAGTATGGGTTGCGCAAAAAATAATAAACGAGAGAAAAATGAAAACAGGAATAAATGAAAAATGATAGCGACAATCGAAGATTATTCCGACGTCTTTTATGATGTAAGAGGCAATGTGAAGCTTGTAATAAGGGATAAAATTACTCATTAGTATCCACCCAAGCGCTGTCAAAGGGCTATATATACATAGCAAAGCTATACAGCTTCCTCATTATGTTTGATGAAACAGCTCATAGGGAGAGGACGTAGACAGAAGAGGACAGCCACAGTCTACAAACTCGTCCCTTGAGCTGTTTCATCAAACATGAACAACCAACTAGCCCACACCTCAACTCTTGCAAGCTTCCGCAATAACTTCGCACTTAAAGAAAAATTTATACCCCTGTCACACGGGCAAGTTTAGTGACACTTTCACGAAGTGCACTTCTCCAGAACGAGTGACACTTTCGGGGCAGTCTGCTACACGGAAAAATAAAATGTCATTCGGAATTGATGGCGGTGACGATGGATTTTCAAGTAAGGCACAAAAAATATTACTCTTCGCGCTTCAAAGCTTTAATGTACAGTTAATGTACAGTAGATTCCAAACTGCAAGCAATTTTTTATGATTATCAAGGAGCTTTGTGCAATATTGGCGATTACAAAAAAGGCTTCGCAAGACGAGACAAGCCAGGAGCAGTACTTCACTTTTTGAAGCATCATGGCGACCCACGGCGATAATGTTTCTGCGCAGCTGACACAATCTGATTGGCAAAAAGTGGTGGCGACATACATGTGCAAATAAGTTTGCATGAACAAGAGGGCAAAAAAAATTAGCTGCGTTCAAAAAAACGCCATTTTTATTGCCGACGTTGTATTCTAATCGAAACGCTGCTACCGAGGCTATACACTTCGCCCCTCGGGAAAAGTGAAGTGAGTTTCCCAAACTCACTTCTTGCCGAGTGCGTTCAGCAGCGAGTGTCATTAAAGTTAATCGTGTGACACGATGCGAATGACACTACAGGCGAGTGTCACTCGTTGAAAATGACACTAAACTTGCTCGTCTGACAGGGGTATTATTCAGATCCGAGGTTCGAACTCGGGATCACCGCCTTGTCAGCAGGGAAGCGGCCAGATTCATGAGAAACAAACTGGTTTATTGAAAATTAGCCGGATACAAGAATAACGCAAACTGGATCGTCAAAATTTAAGGAGGTTTAGAGGATCTGCAAAACGTCGGACTATTTTGCTGACGAGTCTCGCTCCGTCGGCGACTCTCCTTCGTGTCTCCAATGGGCCTCGCTCGAAGCTTGGTCGCTTGGTGTCCTCCGCAGCGCACCTGTCGGCAGATCACGTTCTTCTCGGAAGTTTTTGCTCGTTGCCCACTTGACGTGAGGCTTGGGGAGTTTAGGTTATTGAGCCCCAATGCGGGTGGGGGCGCGGGCACGCCTTATGAATGTCTGGTTGATGTGACAGGCTATCTATGACAGGCTTCAGAATGGCTCGAAGGCAGCCCCCCATGCGTTATTAACGCCACAGCGTTAAGGGCCCCGTGTCGCAAAAAATCCGGTGTCGTCGTCGGCGGCGTTGGCCGTGAGCGAAAAATCCGCAGAAGCCCGCCACTTTTCCTCTTCGCTTGGCGCGCACGTAGCGCCATCAGACGGCGCCCACTAAATCTCCCCCTCGCAATGTACGCCACTGCCCCAACGATGGAGACTTCGTTAAAACATTAAGTGGGGCTAGTTGGTAACGGCTTGAAGGAATAATATTTTTAGCGGTAAGAAACAGACACAACACCAAGACACACACACACACAGGACACCCTCTAGACTTCAACTACTTTACTGGACACTTGTACATAAATATGTGTCACTGAGCACACGCAGGTGCCTCGTCATCAGCATCAGGTCTAACTACGCCCTCCCCTCTCCTGCAAGGCATACGGTTGCGCAGATAAACAATCTCTTTTTCTGTGGGAGCCGAGAAAAAAGAAAGAGAAATTATCGAAGCCTTTCGTATTCAAGAGGCGGGCGACATGTGTGTAAGCACTCTCTCCCTGGCGTTGGCAGAAAAAGAGATTGTTTATCTGCGCAACCGTATGCCTTGCAGGAGAGGGGAGGGCGTAGTTAGACCTGATGCGGATGACGAGGCACCTGCGTGTGCTCAGTGATACATACTTATGTACAAGTGTCCAGTAAAGATAGTTGAAGTCTAGCGGGTGTCCTGTGTGTGTGTGTCTTGGTGTTGTATCTGTTTCTTACCGCTAAGAATATGATTCCTTCAAAACGATAGAGCGCGACGGCAGTGTCTCCCGCTCGTCTCGTTCGGCCACAGTGGGACCGTGCGGGGATTCCGTTCGGCGCTCGCCGCGTCTACCGCGGAGAGAGAGTGATGCGGGGCTCCTCGTGACCACTGCGCAGGACCGTTGTCTTGTGCTGGTGTGTTGGGTCCGCGTGGTTTGTAAGCAGTGGAAATACAGCCTCATCGGGGCAGTCGCTGTACCAACTTGGATAACCAGGATGGCTAGCAAATGGTAGGGCTATAGCGAATCGATCAATAAATCGAAGTGGAAACGCTGTTTGTCCAATGCTTCCTGTGAACATCTAAGGCTGTCTCACGACTAAATCTCTTACCAGCTGGGACTGCAAAATGCTGCAGCATTCACTTTTATCGTATGCACCGTGAAAGACGCTGGCCTACAATCTGCAAAGCTCGTCTCGTATCCAGGTCTTATGGCATAAATCCTGTTGGGAAATAACTATGGAATATATTTACGCGAAAGTAACGCATTTCTTGCAAAAAAAAAAGCTACTGTTTGCCGATTAACAAACAGAGTTCGCTGTGCAATAATTTTCTTAAAATACTTGTCATTGAATGCGGTATGTATTCCACTTGCAAGGATGGGATGATAAAACAGCATTGCGTCGAATATGAGCATGAGAAGGCTGGCTAATTGAATTAGGGTTGGTACACAGTTTCACGGGAAGGAATGGCGCGACAAAAACAGGAGGTTAAAGTGGCGCGCGCGTGTTGTTTTCCTGTCCTGTTCTTGTCGGCCCACTCCTTCCTGGGACACCAGATGTGGCATGACGCGGGTTTTTTCCGACAAATATGTGAATTATCAGACGACTGTCAGCCTGCCCTACAAATTATGTAATAAGAAAAAATAACTTGTGAAATACAGAGTAAAAGGGTTCATTTCAAATATCGCCCACTTGTTTCAGCATATGTTGTCTGGCAGTAACTATCGGTTGAACTGTGCCTAGCGAACATTTCTTCCGTTGGTGAGGGGTCTGTATTCTTTCAAAGCGTGCTTGATAACTACTTTGTCCAACTACTCTCTAGGCTTTTTTATATTACTTGTCATGGTATAAAAACCAGCTGTCACATTTTAAAAATATGTACTACAATACCTTATTTCCATGCAGGTTCAGTGGTTCCGAGTGAGACTGTCGTCGCTGCGCTGAACAGCATGAAGGTCACCATCGAAGACAAGGTACTCACAGATATTTGATGAAAGTGTCCGCAACCACTGTGTTTAGCGTATCAGAAAATTTCCAGCGTCGGAAAGCAGTAGCAGCTGAGGCAAGTGAAGCAGCGTCAGTTGGGGCCGTATTGCGCCAAGTGTTAAAAAGCAAAAGTGAAGTTTGGCAACCTACACGATACTGAGCGTCTCTAGCCGTAGTATCTAAAAACGCCTGTAGTGTGTACTCTAAGCATGTGCCCTTGATCGCAGCCCTGCACCCGCGTTAAGTTTAGGACGCCCAAACGAAGTAAATGACTCATAATAAGGCGTTGGTTCTTCCGGTATTATATGTTTCTTAATCAACTTACCCTTACTTCAGGCTGGCATGTGATGACACAATCTTTCAGCTTTCAGGGAAAGCAATCGGAAAGGAGACGACATTTTTAACACAGTGTGACCGTTATTTCAGTGCACAGAATTATTTTGTACTAGCTTTGCGATCCATGGAGCAAACTCAAGGCATGTTAATTACTAGGGTTCTGACGCACATATACGTGGTGTTGTTTATTTATTAAGGTTAATTGATATTTTGCTAGCGCGATCTAAAGTAATCAGAAGAGATGAGGTTTGGTGATATCTGAAAAGGAAAATTTTGCGCTTGTAAGAACTCATTTTCTGTCTTCTATATAGCAAACTACTGCAGATAGAGATCAGAAACGACGGCTTCGACGATTACATAGGCACAGAGACGTGCATTTATTGTTCATTTTAATAACAAATGATGTCCTCGACAATTCGACTCAGAATAGGCTGCGTAACGTGTAGTTACTGTTTCTTATATTGTGAATTAGCGCACATGGATGTCAGCCAACGCGATGAACGTAAAACGATCAAAATTTCATTCCAGTGGAAAAACATCCGCTGAATTGTGTCGGGCACTTAGCAACAAAACTCCTTCTGCATCCGTTTCCAGAAACCAAACGTGACCGCTGGAGCGGCGCAGTATTGTTCGTTATTCGACGACATCGCTAATTCTTTATCCAAAGGATTGATATGAACCTCGAAAATTTACTACTTCATTCATTACTCACAAAAATGTGGCAGTTTTTTTTTATTTTGAAGAATTCATAGTAGATGCTTCTAGCTGTGGCAGTTTTTTTCTGGCGCACCTCATGACCACTGGAAGTTCTCAGGCTTCAAAAATGCTAGTCCAGATAACCGCGTGGGAGCTTCAGAAGACATTAAATGCGCTAGACGCAACTAGAAGTTTTGTAGCCGGCTATTTTTGTTTTGTTCTGCGGTACAAAACATTGATGTTGAGAGGCACTCATGCGAGCAACTGAATATTGTCACTCAGCCGTGGCGACATGTAGGCATACTCAGATGTGGTGACAAAATTTAAGAGTAAGGCCAACGGAGAAGCCTTTAACAGGTTAATTAGTACCATTTACAGAAACTTATCATTTTCTACATACTAAACAGGTATTCGTATATAGCCACATCTTTTTACAGCCGTTATTGAGGGTGCAGCCCTGAGGCGTGACGAATGTTTCACATTTCTAAAAGAGGGCCCACAAAACTACAGTTCTAAAAGGTTCTCGGCATGAAAGTTCGCCTCATAAATGCGTTTACTAATTTTGCCGGTGACATCTTAGAAGGCTGCGTGGCTAGTCATTCGCGGTCTAAGATAAATAAATGCTTACCTGGAAGAACTCTTTAGGGAAATGGCAAGCGAACAAGTCCTACGTTATTCTTCCGTATTGACCATAGTCAGTTATGAGAGCGTTTTTTTTCCCCGTAAATAGAAAAAGCCGTCTTGGAAAATCGGAAATTTATTCCCCTATTTCTATTACGCTCACAGCTGCATGCCATGTGGGGACTTTGGCGTGATTTTATGACGTCGCATCTTCCTGAGTGCTCCGTGAATCGGAGAAACGAAACATCATGAGCTGGCAATCTCCGGGCCTTTTGTTGTAATATGTATCCAATGTCGCCGCTATACACTGCACATGCTTTTTTTTTTTATGAAGCCGAACTCGCAAGGCATGGCGGCTTCACCGTCGGGCAAGACCCTGAATGAAAAGTAGACCTTGTGTTTGGCTTGCGCAGCGGTTCAGGTGCTCTTCCAACATGTACACTTTTCGTTCACAAATTTCGCACTTCTATGGAATAGCACGAGCATAAAACATTTCTTTTTTTTTTTAGAGAGCGCAGTCGTTATGAACGAGCGTCTTTAGACGTCTGAGCTAAACAAGCGAATGCAGGAGGAATTATCCAAGGTATCGTTCAGTGCATAAAGCTGAGAACAGACTGATACGCCTTGAAAGAAAACCTGAAGTACAGGACAAGGATTGCAATGTGGATAAATTTGTTGGGTATGCAGGGTTGAAAACACAGCCGCTTATTGTATTTTTATGAAGCAGCATTCTTTCGGGTTGTCTTGCTGTGGTATTGGATGATTAAAAGAACGCGCAGGAGAGCTTCTTCTAATGTGGGGCCAATGTCGTGTCCGGTCGCTGTGTTGAATGCAGCGAAAGACGCACACGGTACTTTAAGACTTCGTTTATTTAAAGCCGATGAGGGTGCGACCAGCGTCGACCGAGGCAGGAGCCGAACTGGCCGCCCGAAGAAAGGAGGGAGTGGAGAAGCGTCCACGGCAGGGAGTGGCTTCCCAGAACAGGAGGAGGGTTTGGGGGCGCACCGTGGGGGGGGGGCCTCTGGCGACAGCGTGCGACGAAGGGCAAGCGGTCGTTAGGAGGGGATGCGAGTGGTCGTTGGAGGAGGATTGAGTGGTCGTTAGGAGGAGGATGCGAACTGTCGTTAGGAGGGGAATGCGAGTGGTCGTTAGGAGGGGGCGCACACACACAAAAGCAATAAGGGGACACAACACTTCCTTCCCCCTTAGAAAGTTGCCTGGTATCGTGCAGGGGGTCGGCGCTCACGCGTGGAGGCGCGCTGGCTTTGTGCGCTCGGGGGAGAAACACTTGTAGGCTGGCTGTTGTTCGCTGTGTCTCCTAGGTCTGTCCTGGGCGAAGTCTCTTTTTCCGAGAAGAGGTGCCAGGCTATGTGGGAAGATGGTGCACGTGTTCTCTCCGCTGGCGGACAGCTCTCAGACGGCGTCGTAAATCTACGCAGCTGGTTGAGATGTCGGCGTGCTACTGTGCCATGTATGTTGACGAGCCAAGAGCGCAGGCCTATGCGTCTGACAATTGTAGCTTCCTCCCAGCGTGGCTTTTTCAGAAACTGTCGGGCGAGGACGCGCTGCCCCTCATTAAGCGTGCCGCAGCGCGGAATTGCTTTTTCTTCCCGGAACGTCTCTGCCTTTGGCTCGGGGAGGATGGCTGTGAGCTGGGTTCGCATTTCACGCTCGAACATCATTTTCGAGGGGGTCTCGCCTGTTGTGCTCTGAACCGTCGTGTGCTGCTTGAAGAGAAAGCGCGCAAGGCGGCGCTGCAGCGAGCCTGTCTGATCTCTTTCAAGGGCGCGTTTTAGCTCGGCTACGTAGCGCTCGGCTTGTCCGTTTGTCGCTGGGTGGTAGGGGGCCGATGTAACTGATGAGATCCCGTTGTCGCGATAAAACTTGAGGATCTCCGCAGACACAACGGTGTTCCGTTGTCCGACACTACCTTGCGCGGCAGGCCGAACGTTGCAAATAGTGATCGGAGGTTGTCAATGACTGCTGCCGAAGTCGTCTGTCCCATTTGCCTTATCTCAAGCCACTTCGTGTAGGCATCTACGACCACAAGGAAAGTGCAGCCCTCAATTGGTCCTGCAAAATCAATGTGCAGTGTGTGCCATGGTGTGTCTGGCTTTTCCCATTCTGGGACAGGAGCTTTCGGCGGGGCGCTCCGGCTGCTCTGGCAAGGCTTGCATTCTCGCACCACTGTTTCGATGTCGTTGTCAATGCCAGGCCACCACATGTAGCTTCTGGCACACTTTTTCATTGCAACGATGCCCCGATGTCCGGCGTGGATGAGAGACATAGCTTGTGCGCGTAGTTCTCTCGGCATCACAACTCGGGACCCAAATATGATGCAGCCGCGATGGGTGCTCAACTCTGTAGCTCGCGTGCGGTAAGCGTCGAAGTTGTCCCCTTTGAGTTTATGCACGTTGCCTTGTTGAACAGCTGTGTAAACTAGCCGGAGAGCTGCGCACTTCTGCGTAGATGCTGCAACTGTGCCTGCTGTAAGCGGAGGTTCTGGCAGTGCTTCGAACATCAGAACGTCTCCTGGTGGAAATGGTTCGTCAACAGTTGCGTCTAGTGGCAGACGGCTTAGCGCATCGGCGTTTTGATGTTTACTCCCATTGCGGTAGACCAGAGCGTAGTCGTACGCTGAGAGTTTGATGCACCAGCGTGTCATTCGCGGAGACAAAGTTGGTGGCATAGGCCTTTGTGGTCCCAGAATGCCCAATAGCGGTCGGTGATCGGTTATAAAGGTCACCTTCCGGCCGGCAATGTACTGGTGAAAATGTGTCGCCGCGTAGACGATGGCTAGCCCTTCTTTGTCAAGTTGCGCGTAGTTGCGTTCTGCTTGCGACAACGTACGTGAGGCGAAGGCGATGGGAGCTTCCCTTCCTTGCTCGTCAGTTTGCGATAGAACCGCGCCGACTCCGTACGGTGATGCGTCGCAAGCCAAAAGCAGAGGCTTCCTTTCGTCGTAGTGGCGGAGGACTGTACATCTTCGAATCAGGTCTTTCAGGGCATCTAATGACTGCTGATGGCGTGGCGACCATGTCCATGTCACATCTTTCCGAAGGAGTTGGTATAAGTCGTTGGCCACGGTAGCTCTTTGTTCCAAGAACCGGTCGTAGAACGTCAAGAGTCCGAGAAAAGCCTGTAGCTCCTGCTTGTTTGTTGGAGCTCGTGCTTCTGTGATCGCTCGCACTTTGTCCTCGGTAGGGTGAATGCCTTCCGCATTAATTCGGTGTCCCAGAAATTGCACCTCTGGCACCGCAAAACAGCACTTCGATTTGCTTATGCACAAATTAGCGTTTGCTAGCCTTTCGAGAACGAGCTCTAGGCGCACTGCATGCTCTTCAGTGGAAGTGCCACTGATGATGACATCGTCAAGGTAGACACAAACTCCTGGGATGCCCTGAAGCACTGTCTCCATGAATTTTTGAAATATGGCCGGGGCTGCAGCTACGCCAAAAGGCAGTCGCTTGACTTTGTACAAGCCTTTCAGTGTGTTAATTGCCAATAATTCAGCAGTTGACTCGCTCACCTTCAGCTGCTGATACGCCTGGGTGAGGTCCAATGTGCTGAAGACTCTTGCGCCACGCAGTACACTGAATACTTCTTCAGGTGTCGGTAGCGGGTAAGAGGACGCTTTAGTCGCAAGATTGACGGTGCTCCGGTAGTCTCCGCAGAGGCGTATGGTTCCGTTCTTCTTGCGAACTACGACAAGTGGTGTGGCCCATTCTGAATGCTGCGTCGGCTCGATGACACCTTGCTGCTCCAGTTTGTCCAACTCTTTTTCAACTGAATCTCGGAGAGCAAACGGCACCGGCCTGGCCTTCAGAAATTTGGGTTGCGCGTTGTCCAACAACTCCAGTGTGACCGGGGGCCCTTCGTTTCCTGGAATCTCTTCCGAGAATACTCTTTCGTATTTCTCTTGCAGTTGCTCAACCATGTTCTGGCTCGGCGTCTGGTGTATGCCGCATATCATCACGCCTAGTGGAGAAAACCAGTTTCTCCCTAGAAGGCTTGATCCTGTGCCCTTCACAACAAGCAGAGGTAGCGTATGGGTCTGGCCGTTGTAGTTAACCTGCACGTTGGCAGAGCCCAATAGTGGCAGATTCTGTCCTGACCACGTTCGCAGGTGCGTGTCGTCTTGTTGCAGGGCTGGTGCGTCAGATGGCCATGAAGTTCGGAACGTGTCCTCACTGATCAGAGTACAGGCTGCGCCGGAGTCCACCTCGAACTTAATCAGCTGGTGATGTACGCTTACTTCTGTAAAAATCTTCGGTCGCGTGCCGAGATTCATGGTGTTCAGGTCGTACAACACAGATGGTGTTGCTGATGTTGCTCCATGGAGATCAGATAGCGGCGTATTCTCTGAGGCGTTGACGCTGTGATTAGGCTGGAAGGTGACTTTATCTTGGCAAGTCTCCGTTTCGTAATGCATGCTCTTTCGATATGCCCTCGCTTGTGGCAAAAATTACACGTGGCTGACTGGAATCGACATCCCTGGGGGTTGTGTTGGTCGTCACACCGCCAGCAGCGTTGTGCCTTTTTGACCGATTTTACAACAACAGAAGGCTTGCGCACCTGGTTGCCTGTCTGGTGTACCGGCTCGGTGTTCCGGCGAATCCCTCTCTGCTGGTGACCGGCGCTCTCCGCTCGAACGGCGATGTCGTAAGCTTTGCTGAATGTGAGGTCCTTCTCAGCGAACAGGCGCTGCTGCAGTGACTCGTCACTCAGTCCGCACACAAATCTGTCGCGTAACATCACGTCCAAGGGAAGCATGGTGGTGTTAGCAGAAGAAGCTGCGTCTCCCTCCTGCCCGGTAGCTGTTGTCGACAGCGTTCCAAAATTGCAGTCGGCAGCGAGCTTCTTGAGCGCGGCTACGTAGGCGCTCACAGTTTCTCCTCCCAGTTGATCTCGTCGTTGGAAGCGAGCCCGGCTGTAGACCTCGGATGGCCTTGGGTCGTAGTGCTTTTGCAGCGCTTTTACGATGTCGTCGTAAGACACTGCCGCTGGTGTGCTTGGCTGAATAAGGGCGCAGACAGTATCGTAGGTCTGCTCCCCGCACAGCGTCAGCAGGTTGGCCCTCTTCAAGGCTGGGTCTGTGATGTTGTTAGCTTCAAAGTAGAACTGAAGGCGTCCAACCCACGATGACCACGATGAGCCGTTGAATTCTGGTATCTGATTGGGAAACCCTCGCGTAGCCATGGCTTGTCAATAGCGTTGCGTAGCGCGGGTCGAATCCACTTTCTCGTCGCCACTGTCGTGTCCGGTCGCTGTGTTGAATGCAGCGAAAGACGCACACGGTACTTTAAGACTTCGTTTATTTAAAGCCGATGAGGGTGCGACCAGCGTCGACCGAGGCAGGAGCCGAACTGGCCGCCCGAAGAAAGGAGGGAGTGGAGAAGCGTCCACGGCAGGGAGTGGCTTCCCAGAACAGGAGGAGGGTGCGGGGGCGCACCGTGGGGGGGGGGGGGGGGGGGGCCTCTGGCGACAGCGTGCGACGAAGGGCAAGCGGTCGTTAGGAGGGGATGCGAGTGGTCGTTAGGAGGAGGATTGAGTGGTCGTTAGGAGGAGGATGCGAACTGTCGTTAGGAGGGGAATGCGAGTGGTCGTTAGGAGGGGGCGCACACACACAAAAGCAATAAGGGGACACAACAGCCAACAAGGATTTTTAGCTTTTTTTTGTGACCAAATTTACTGCTTGTGAGGTAATGTAATAATATCTTGTCCGTGTGTAAGGCGATTTTTTTTTCACGTTACGCCGTATCGAAGCCTAATTTCTCTGCAACGATTCCCGTTGGAGTTTTGCTTTGAACGACGAATATGACAGCAGATGGGTCGCCAAAACTTTGACTCCCAGATAGTGATGACCGCGTTAATGACTGGATTAGTGATCGTCTTCGTGTCTGAACTATGTTTTGCAGCTGGGCACGGTTATCACGGATGTGTTCTTCGGCCTGCCTGTGCTACAGAAGAAGGCCGTGGGCGTGGCCGGCTTCCTTGGCTCCTCGCTGGGCCTCGTCTACGTCATCGTGGGCGCTGCTGTGGCCGCCTTGCTCTTGCTGGCCTTGCTTGTGGTCATCATGGTCAAGTGCCGAACTCTGTCCTCGCACCAGTACTCGCCCGACTCGGTCAGTATACGCTCTACCCGGTTCCTACACGCCACAATTCAATAGGACCGTGCGGCAGCGAATGACTGTGCGGGTGCTGCCGATCACACAATTCCCCGCCATTTGTGAGAAAAGACAAAGGAATCAGCGTGTATGCGTAACCAGCACTGTCGCGTGGAAATCGAGACTAACCGTTTATTCGATACACTAATGGCCTAAAAAAGAAGGAAGCTCGGCGGCGCCGATAGGGACACCTGTACTCGGCATTCGATGGAATTCTAGCCTATAGGTTGCGTTCTATTCAAGCACGACCCCGCATGGCAAACATCGGAATGATTATGCTACGCGCTGGCGGCGGTAAGCAGAGCCACGCAATGTTTAAACTGAAAACATATCGATACTTGACGCAGTGTTTTTTTTTTATGCGCGCGAAATGCATTGCCAACAAGCAGATAAAGTTGATGGCATGCGATGGCTGTTTTTCCAGTGCTAATTTATGCCGAATTATAGTTTCTTTACGCAGTTCTATTTGCACGCAAGCCTGTTTTCATAATTCGAGCAGTGCCAGTGGGTCAGACTACACACATTTCGAGAGAAATACCCAGGCACATATTCAAATTTCGGCGTCGAAGGCAGTAGTTATTTGGCAGATGCCAATTTTTTTGGCAGATGCGTCCAGTTCGCTTGGAGTCGAGTTCAGTGGGCGGGCTCGCTTAGAGCATAAGCCTTGAATAATAACTTCCTATGCTCAGAGGCATAACTTTGATAGGCCACAGGGCAGCAGGATGTTGCGTCCTGCCGGCCAGAATGCGTAATAAGGATCATATGTTTCGTGAGTTCACAGTGAAGTTGAAGAAATAACGTGAGAATGAACAGCCCAAAAAGATATATAATGACGAGAACTTGACTGTGCAGATTCGTTTTTTTTTCTTATTCTAGATTTGATATGAAGGGAGGTTAATTGGCATATGGTCTTGAAGCAATTTGCTGCTTCTATCCTAATACAGTGCTATGAAAAATGAACATAGGTCAGAAGAAATGGTACAAAAGCTCCCAAACCAAAGAACCGGCAACCGAGTCGTGTGCTTTCTGAAATTTTAAAAGTATGGCAGTGTCTGCGCCGGTAATATGGGGCCAAATTTCAGAACATGATAGTGCTGTATTGTCACAAACGTGTACTAACGTATGCTGCTTTAGGAATCCATCCACTGGTGCTCAGCTTATTGTATTCAGGCGGTTATAACGTGCATTACACTGAAAGGAACCAGAAAAAAAGAAATATATACTACAACCGAACAGAAGAATTTGGAGATTGCACAGGAGCCTGTATTACTCGACTAGAATTCTCCGCTGGATAAAAAAAAAAAAAACATGAACAAGTTTCATGGATACGCACAAAAATCAGTACGTTCTTAAAAAGCCGGCCTCCCGTTTTAACCAAAGCCATCGACTATGGGTGTAGTGTACGTCAGCCTATGATGTACAGGCTAGAGACGGGCTACACTGTACTTCCTGAGTGCTCAAACAGGATAGGAGTGTTTTCAACACGCCTACATTTAGGGATAAGATAATTGCCATAATAAAGAGATAAGTCGCCCTTCAGGGCTTTGTGTATACTCGTATTCGTTCTTAGCATCTCTTTTTCTTTCGAGGTCCCCTATTGGTTACTTTTGTAACTTTGGATATTATCTTTCGCCGCCTGATTGCCGTACAAGGTTGGGTGATTCAGCAGCTGAACACGCACGGCTGACCTGCATTTCTCAATATAAGTTCGAGACATTGTATATGGTTGGTTTACGGGGTTTAACGTCGTAAAGCGACTAAGGATATGAGAGACGCCGTAGTGGAGGGCTCCGGAAATTTCGACCACCTGGGGTTCTTTAACGTGCACTGACATCGCACAGTACGCGGGCCTCTAGAATTTCTCCTCCAAAGAAATTCAACCGCTGCGGCCGGGATCGAACCCGCGTCTTTCGGGTCAGCAGCCGAGTACCATAACCACTGAGCCACCGCGGCGGCTATAGACATTGTATATATTTGAGGAAAACATTGAAAATCCGACAGTGCTTACTCTGACTTCTTTTGCCCACGCGGCTAGTCCTGGTGCGTAACCTGTGTGGCGTAAAACTTTGGAAAAGTCCCCGTTGGGATTTTCATGTCCGCTACTGTACTGTACGAAGTGAAAGCAATAGCTATTTCTTATATATCTGGTGTTAAAATTTAATTCTTTTTTGTTTTGAGCGGCTAAATTATTGCGAGAATTTTCGCTTGTAATTTTACTGGCACTAGCGACTATCAATGGCTTTAGCCTGTTGTCTAACTTTTGTGAGATGAAAATAAATCACTGCCAATAGCTGGCCTCTTTCCACGAAACGAGAGAAGCGCGGATTCATGTGTTCACTTGAAAAAAAGAAAAGAAGATTCAACAAATGCGTCATAGCTCAGTGTGACTGAGTGATCGCAGCAAGCATTGCACCTGGTACACTGACTGTATGCTTACGTAAATCCGAGCATGCCAGCGGTACCCAGGGGAGGGGGGTACGGTTAAATACTCTGGAATGACGACGTTTACAAGAAATGGACGAGGGTCTTTTGAAGAGTTTGTTTGACGGAGGCACGCACTAGAGGTGAAAATAGTCATGCTGAATAATTTTCAGCAGTCCGAGAATGAAATCTAAACTTTGGGGAAATCTCCAAATACAAGCTTTTTAACTTGATAAGTGCTGCTCTCTAGAATTTTGTCGTCACCCTGTCTTTTGGGTGCGCAGGAGAAGCTCACCAAGGACTTGCACATGCGGGCCGAGATGGGCGATCTGCGGCCTGCTGACGAGATCCTCAAGGAAGAGACCCAGCTAAAGGAGGGACTCAACGGCAACGGCACCCACATCAACGGCGACAGCTGGGTCGTGCCGTACGCGCAGATAGTCAACGAGCGCAAGAGCACCACCGATGCCCAAGACACGCGCCTCTGAAGGACTGTGCCCCGCTTAAATAACTGGAGTGAGGTCTCCAGGGCATCGCGGCCTACCGGTAATGATGCCTAACTGTCATGGCGGCTGACGGTTCCTTATATGCCCGCTGTTGACACGCGAAACTCGTGGGATGCAAAGAAGGTGCGTTCTTAAAAAGTTCAGACATTCTTCTTTTAGGAGTAAGGTAAAGGGAAGAACGCACTGCTACCCGAAATGACTTCCGCATTGTTTTTATCGTTTTAAGCTTGAAGTTAGCTTGAGTGCGTAAGCAGGCTTGTGGAGCGACGATGTAGCACCGTACCGTGCTAACTGTAAGTGATGGCAGCAAGCTCTGCCTCCAAGCCTTCCTTTCTGATAGAGCACAAAGCAAGTTGATCATCCATGAAGATGGATTAGCTGGTCACGGGCGTTTTGGCCTCGCGAAAAACCAGTTCGTACTTAAACTTCGGTGCATTTTGCTGCAGTATTTGCTTAACTATGTCTAATCAGTGAGAACAGTACTTAGTAATTCACGAGTTTTCACGAATGGGGTAATAAGCTTGGTACGCAAAGAAAATACAGGGTGTGTCCCCTGGATGGAAATGCGAACGTGCGTTTAAGGGTCAAAACACTGCGCCGGCGCCGGATTTCTTTATTAAAAGAAACATTGAGCAGCCATTTTCAGTTTCATCTGATCAGCCGCCATGAACGTTATAAGCATTGTACCAGCGGACCGCAGTTCACTGAAAACCTTCTCCAGCGATTCTTGCCTTTATCATGCTTTGGCTGCTTAACTCTTGATGGGACAGTGGGACAAATATGTTCACAACGTATGTCCCACTATCCCAATAAGGGTTAGAGAAGACATGGCAAGGGGCACACGGCAGTCAGAGCAACGCATCTTGTCACAAAGTGCCGACTGCTGTAGAAGTGACTCTCGGTGAAGCTCGGCAGCATGTGCATCTTTCGTCAAATCCAGTGTTACGAGGACTGTGCCCAAGAACTTCGTTGCATCCGTCACATCGCTGGAGAGGCGCCTCAGCCAAGGAGTCTTGGAAGAGTTGTTTCGGGAGGCTCTTGTGCGTGGCGACGCATGCAATGGTTTTTCTTCAGCGGAGAGGTCGAGCAGGCTGGTCTCTCTGCGCGGACTGTCTTTTGTGCCGGGCTCGGTTTTGCCGAGGCAAAATCGGGTGCTCTCAGCCGTATTCTCGCCGTCAGCGCGAGAGTGCAAGCCTTACTTAAGTTATACACAAGCTGGGGGAGTGAACAGTCACGTTTCAGTCACTCGTCTCTGGCTGTGTGGCTCGAGCGCACGGCCGGCCTTGGTTAAGGGCTGCTGCCAGAAGCATTCCATGTGAGCCGTGGCAGAAAAAAAAAATCCAGTGGAGTGAGGACTTTCGGGGAGTGGTTGAGTTTTATGATCTTTCTTTTTATTAATAATTTTAGGTGAATACCGTGTGCGAATGAAAGATGAGCTGTTTAATACAAGGAACTATTACTTGGCTGCCTCTGGTTTTGTTTTATCATGTTTCACACGGAAAACGCTTTGTGCATAGACTTGCTTTTTACATATTTTACGAATTGAGAAACCCTGGCTGACAGAGAAAACTAGAATTGAGGAGCATCTTACATAACGTATGTCTTATCTCTAGCGGCAACGTATAATAAAATGCGCCTGTTTTAAGATGACCCTCCTTGCTAGCTAATAGAGAGAGGTGTATTTTAGGCGAACATTGAACCAATGTGAAACTTGGTTTCAAGATAGAAAAGCAAGAGCGTGTTATCTGGGTAGATTTAACAGAATAGAACGCGCGTACATAAGACAAATGAAACATCGGAACCACAGGGAGGAATGAGTTTGTCACACTGGTTGTGAAAGAAAGAGTTGGTTTCTAAGTGATAAAGGTTGTAGGCGTTTTCTAGATGTTAACTTGTATAAATGTATGGTTCCGACGTTCTCCATAGGTAACTAAATAACCGCGGAAAGGTCACTTGAAGGGAAGCCAAATGTAGGATCTGTTCTCATAATTATGTTTTCCAAGGCAATATCACTCTTTATATATGGATTATAAGTCATTTCTTATTGGAAATCTTACTGAAGACTACGATGGAGAAAAAAAAAATCCCTCACTGCCTCAAGCTGCGGCCGTAGATCATGTACATGTGTGTAGGTTTTTTTACACGCAACTTTTCTAGCAGGTCAAGAAGCCTTGAGCTAGAAAAGAGTTCTAGTTATAAGGAAGTGGGAAGTACGCAGTTATTAATTGCTCCAATTTACCAAACTATTCCCAGAGGTTTTGAACTGCTTTGAATAGATTACCGTAGTGGGTGTTGAAACCGGCAGGTTATAAGGATATTTTGAAAGCAGGGGCAATGGTGTGCCATCGAAATGTACTTAACTGTGTGTGCCTTAAATGCCACAATGGCTGTTCCTTTATGAGATGTCTTCCCACATTCCACTACATAAACGGCCACGTCTTTCGATTTGATTTTAGAGTTTGGTAGCAATCGTTACCCAGCATGAAATGCAAAAGAACGTGCTGACTCAGCTTTAATGTGGTAACCGCCTTGTTTTAACGCATGAAGAACGGCATGGGCTTTGGCGCTCAGTTCTTGCTGGCGTATCACATTCCATGCGGTCATTCCATGTTTTGTTCTAGACTGCTTCCTGTTTTTCCTGTCTTTGACCTTTTGATTCAAAAAGTAGTATCGGTAAAAGCAGGCATGTCTAAAGTCATGACTATCGCTTTGTATTGTATGCAAAACAATGCTAAATTCATGCTTAGGTAATGTGATCTTTCCTAGTTGAAAACTGAATGTTAAAGATTATAATTCACAACTGTCTGGCGAGTGAGATGCTACTTATCGTGTAATGTTTTCTCCACACAAGGCACATTGTGTAAATGAACGCCAAAGCGTTACAGTGTTCGCAGCTGAGGTTGTGCGTTTATTTCAATCTTCTGCAAAGTAATGTTGGCAGATGGCAATGTGGCAATACTTGGCAATCGCATATTGCCTCTAGGGCAAGGCAAGAAGGCCTCACTTACTGCCACTGGTCGCCACAATCATATCTTGTATTTTCCAACTCCTCGAACTTTTCTTTAGTGATTTATCAAGACGAGTGTGGCACTATACCGTGCCAGTCTACTTAATAGTCACAGCAATGGCTCATAAGTCACACTAATTGTGACCTGTATGTAGTCACTGTTCATTTTATAACGAGGACTTCTGTCCTCCTGTACATAGATATTGAAAACGGGATGAAGTTGTATTTTTACTTTCGCAGTTTGAGCCCTCTTTATGCTTTATTTCGCTGCAAGTTAGAACTCCCATTGCTCTGTTGCGCTTTTCTTTTCCAAATGTGTTACCTGCACGCTAATATGTGGCGCTTAACATTTTGCAAGTGCTGCTTAAGCCTTAGTGTTTATCACGTCCTCCTACAAAGCCTTAATATTCCAGTTGTGCCTTGATTTACACGTTGATGAGGAACATCTACTTAGAGATTTTACAAACGTCAGCTCCTGCAGCTGACGACAGAAATACGAATCGTGAGCATGGCGCAATGCTTGTTTTCCTACTCGTTAATTTCCAGACTCCGTGCGCAATATTGTGCCAAACTCGCGACTGGTCTCTGTTCGAAATGGCACTTGTTGTCAAGCGCTTGTTTTTTTACCGCCATACTCAGTAAGAAGCTAGACCGGCTCCTATGAAACTCAGCTTGAACTATTTCCTATATGTGTGACTGCGGAGCATGACTTACAGCGCGTAATGTCTTATGCAAACAATCTTTCGCTGCAATATACTGAGAAGTGGTATGCTACACTTCTAGCGTGCGTGTTTGAGCATAGTGAGTGAGCGTGGCTTTGTTTGCTTTCGTGTACTAACAAAACGAAGTGCCTGTGTCATTGAATTCCTGTTCTGTTCCTTGAATGAAATGTGTATATAGCGAAGTAAAAGTTGTTTCAAATAAACACGTCTGTTTTCTTTTCTCTGGTATCAAGGATTATATCACGGTCGTTTTGAGGCGCTGGAATAAGCTAAAAGCCTAACAAGAAGTTCTTAACTACGATCTGTCGGGATTGCAGTACGATTCGTTCGGAAGTACAATAATGCATGGGGGGCTTGTTAGCTTACGCAAAAATACATGAGCGCACGAGTATACCCGGAAATGTGCTTACAGTCCAGCGCACGGTACATATCCTGCCAGTGACTGACTTCTTTCTCTTTGCCCTATGCACAACACAAATTTGTACTACATGAGACATAACCTGCTGCACGCGCAGCCATCGGTGAAATGTTTTGCCAACCATGCAAACCCACGCCCATCGTCCCTCCTCCGATAGGCTATCCGTGACGTAGGCAGGCACAGGTCTATTCATCCTGCTCTTCTCATTTCTCGTAGCCAGGGAAGAAGGCGCGCTCCACGAAGGAAATGATCACAAGGTCTTTGATTTTGTTAGCCATAACAGAGAAAGGTCCAGCTGTTTCCCAAGAGGCCAGCATAAGAGCTGCGAGAAACACGAACCCTCTAGGAGAGTGCTTACAGTAGAAGTGTTAAAATTGTATGGATGACATAAATGAGCGATCAGGGCCTACAGTGGAAAGCTTTTATTGACCACACTACAAGGCACTTATGTTGGTTGGTGTGAAGGAATGCACGTAAAACGACACTAAGCCCGAGAAGCTTGTGCCATGTGAACTCCTTATTCGTCAAGTTTGCACACTGAACGGTGATAGAGACGTGAACACCTATTACTTTATTTATTGCCCCGCATACAAGTGTCCCGTTATATCAAAGCATAGATGCTAGTACATTGAAAAAGTCATCAGGCTTTGAGGCCCGTTTAGAAGTGTAGGCGATCTTGACGAAATCTTGTCTTCTCCACGTGGCTCTATCAAGGAAACTGCGTACAAGTTTCGCTCTGCAGTGAAGGGCGAAAGGCTGCAGACCTGGGTAAGGGTTGAGAGAACGGTTCAGGTGCAAAAAAACTTTGCCTTGAAATGGAAGCCAAAATTGAGACGAAATCATGTCTGCACTAACTTGAGCCGGATATCGCTGGTTAGCGCTTTGCTAAGTGAGTCTCTTGGAAGCGCTTGAAGGTGTCCTTCATGCATCTCTGAAAGACAAATATGACATAGCTGCGGGTGAGCCAGTTACAAAAATAGCGCGGTACGATAAAATAGCAAGCCTGTTGCTGTAAAAAAAGTATCTTAGCTGGTATGGAGTGTAGCGTTTGGAATCGTAGTATTACATGCAGAAATGTTTTCTCATCGCTCTGTTCTTCTAAAGAAGGATGCGAAGCTAACCGCTTGTTTGCGCAACTTCGCGGGATTAGACTAAGAATCCAATATGTGAGAAATATGAAAAATGGAAGAGAGTGCTATCGTGATCTGTTTATAAAAAAAAATGTACGGAAACTACTTGCCCAGAATGTTTTGAGCTTTATCTCTTCTTCAGCCGTGACGTTTAGATCTGCCTGAAATGCGGAGGGTCAGAAGGAATAGCTGGTTAAATGCAGAACAAATCCTGAAATGTTTGAAATTTGCTGGCAGGAAGATGTTTGTAGGACAGACTGTACGACTGAACAGCGGGCGTATATGTTACAAGCAGCACGGACCAGTACTCGCCGTGTTTCGGACACACAAATGAAACGAATAATATAAATAAACTTTTAATGGGTAGGCGTTCATGTTGGCAATTCTTAACCTAGGTTCGAAATGCATGTAGAATCTCTTGATGGGTCCCCCACTCAAGCGATGCCCAGCCCGGATGTCTGCCTGTATTAGTTAGTCGGCAGTTTTGTCATGCGCCTAAAGGTAATCTTTTCCTTAAATCTAGAGCAAACACAACTTTTTACCTTGGCTTACACCCGCGCTTCCAAGTGTAGATGTGAAGCGACTCGCCCTTTGACGGGTTATACACTACTTCATACTTGGAGTACAGGGGCGATGGAAATAAACGTGAACAGAGCGGAGCCTATAGGCTCTCCGCTGTTCGCATTTTTCTTTATCACGCTTTTACTACTTCGGTGGTAGCAAAAAGACGCTAGAGTCGTCAGTGATGCATTCTAGGACGACTCTAACGTCTTCTTTTCAACCACCAATTAGGTAAGAGCGCAATAAAAATGGCTGTGGCTTAGCTTGGTTAAGCCCGGTAATTGCGAAAGCAATATCCGTGGCTACGCCATGGTTCAGCTGGTAGTGTCGCTGGTGGTGGTGCTTGTGGTTAGACTTGTGGTGATGCATCGGTTATAGAATCCAACCCAATCCAATCCAATCCAATCTTATCTTATCTAATCCAATCCAATGCAATCCAATCCGCGCCGCGCGCGGCGGGCGCAGGAGTTAGGCAGCAGCGAGCCTCGCCTCGCGAGGGCACAAGTTGGAGCCCTGCTCTTGCAGCTGTGACGTCACACCGCTAGGTGCGCCGCTCAAGGTCAATGGTAGCTACCACGGCCTCGCCACGCGAGGAGCTGAAAGTGAAAGTAGTATTGCTTCGCAATAAAAAGAAATTCGAACAGCGCATCGTGTAGGCGCCCCGTTGTTCGCGTTTCTTTCCGTCGCGATACTACGTCGCTCTGTTTTGAAGCGATAGCTTAGCTTTGCTAGGTAAAGCAGGATATCGCCATGTGTCCAACATCACGAGAATAACTGGCAGGTGGCGCCACAAGAGCAACCCGGGGGGCAGGTTGGTCACAAAGCCACCTAGACTACTCAAGGCCTCTCCGCTTGCTCCGTGACGTCACGCTAGTTGTCCGACCTCCGCTCGGGACTGCGGGGGTTCGCCGGCAGTTTTAAGCGCACTTTTTTACTATCCGAGGTACAATGGCTTTAGAAGTGAGTCAATAAATATGGATTAGCGACTAAACAACAGCTTTTTAACCGCGAGCATAATTTTGCTAAATATCTTCCTTGTTAATTTATAATTTATGCTATCTTTCGTGGCCCTTACAATATACTTCGTATTGGAGCTAAGTGCTTCGTTTTTATAGCTGCATGATAATACTTGTGACAGAGCATTGCATAGCTATAGTTCCTCTTCTTCAGTTCATCGTATTTAGTTCATATTAACTTCAAAATATTTTTTTCCTAGACAGAAAAGCAGTAGAATGAAGCAGAATGCATGACATGCAGTACCTGCTACATCTCATGCATTCGGTTGCTTTTTAAATAAATGTATGTTTTTTTGTTATGTTCGAAAGCGGATGGCGTGTTAGACATTAAAATAAACAAAATGAATGAAGTCATGCAAAACAGTAACATGAATACTTTATGGACATTTTATTGGTCAGAGTGCTCTGCATTAAAATATTTCAATTCTTTAATTTTTTTTTAGTTTCCTGGCAACTGCCTTCTTCTGACTGCTGTTCTGAATGGCGTCATCCTTCAATTTACAAAAATTTACATTTTCCCGACGTGCCCTCATGAAGGTGTAGAAGGAAGATATGATGGGCAATTGGGGAACACGGAAGGCACTGCACCCTTTTGAAGTTGAACACGATCGCGGTTGAGCTCTATGGTTCTCCCTGTTTGTTTATCATCATGTGAGAGCTTGGTGATGAAGTCTTGCTTATGGAAATGGAGCTCGCATACCTGCATGAGAAAGCTTAATTATTTACATCCGGTTCTCCCGAAACTATTCTTCAACAACTTTTAAAGTTACAGAAGGTTTTTACTTTCTACCTTGGAATGTACGGTTGGCGTAAAATCCTTGCGAGGAACTGCTCTCATCCAAGCTTTTCTGTGAGCTTCATCTTAGGAAAAACCAAACACTCTAACTTTTGGGCCACCAACATAATTTCCGCGGCACCCCGGCACACAGCAACGGCCCATGTTGCAGCGATTACAAATGTGCTTTTCTTTAGCACCACATCATGATTTCAACGTGCACAAGCCAGGAGAATACGGTATGACGCACTGCAGCTCGAAAACCTAGAAGCCGGAAAAGAGAAATGTCAGCACGTTCGCTGCCTAACCTAACCACAGGCCTGCGTTTCTATGAGCCTGTGCTGTGTTTCACCGAACTCTCACCGTCGTTCGCGGTCGGACCGGTCGGGCGGGTCGGGCAACTAGTGTGACGTAGGCCCCTGTGGAGAGGAGGAGCGAACAGGCCTTGTCTAGTCTAGGTGGCTTTGGTTGGCCACCTAGGTCACGTGATCTTACAGCGCCATCACAACCTCCCCGTCGGATAGTGAGCAAACTGCCCACCGCGGGAGGTGACCATTGAATTAATGATTGGTCGCTCGAGAAGAGCAACATGGGCCACACAAAGCACACCGCTCTAAGCGCCTGCCATCCCAGGGCAGTGGCGCATCGCTTAACCGCTGCACCATTGGGCTAGGAAGAGTATGGGGACTCCCAAGGAGCTATGAATCAAAGGTATATAGAGTGACCTTCTGCGTATATGGGAATTACCCCAATACGCTATCACGTCATGCCCATAAGGCGGAGCTTAAGCGTCTTCTTTTTCTTTATTATGTGAATGTAGCCATCTGGCACAGAAACAGCGAAATTCAGAGGTCGTGGGTTCGGATCCCACCGGTGGCATGTAGTTGTTTTTTCTTCTGCTTTCTAATGGATTATCTTTAAGCGATAAAATAATTCCACTTTAATCTTCCATTGATCAACATCAGAAATAAAAAAAAGAGCTATTCCCCTGAGCGCCTTGGCTTCGGTGGCTGATGGCTTCCTTCATATGTATGTCATAACGAGCTCTTTTCTTTGTCTGCTGAACCGTCTTTATTCTGACCGCCTTTGTCATACATTTTCCTCAGGCTTTGTGTTTCATTCCATACGCCTTGATCGCGTCCAACCGTTCCCTCAGATACTTATGGTTTCTTTCTCTCGGAATCTGGCGCCCTTCTATGTTGACGCTTAGATCACTATTCATTAAACAGTGTCTAACTATGCTTTTAGGCCCTAAATGTAAAGCCGAACTTTCACCTTCGCTAGTACTTGCGTGCAGCATATCTTTCTTAGAGCTCGGTAACATTACTATGTGATACACATGCATTGAACCTGGAAGACGCAACTCACCTAATCACTGTTCGGTTTACAATAATATAAATTTTATTGATTAATGCTTTTCATAGTTTGCTTTCCTATAGGTTTTAGAAGGGGCGCTAACAAAGGACAACTCTCCGCAAGTGGTACTAAATCGCTTGGTAAGCGATGTATCTTCGGAACTACAGGTAACAGAGTAAAACTTCATTTCCTTTCAATATTTTGGTTTTGTTTTGCTTTTACGTGTTTTATGGTTTGGTCTGACGTCCCAACGAAACTCAGGCTAATGAGGGACACCGTAGCGGAGGGCTCCGGAAATTTAGACCATACTGGATTCTTTAACGTGCACTGACATCGCGTGGTACACGAGCCTCTAGCATGTCGCCTCCATCGAAATGCGACCGCCGCGGCCGGTATCGAGCCTGTGTCTTTCGGATCAGCAGCCGAGCACCACAAGCACTAAGCCACCTCAGCAGCTTTTTTACAAATCATGGAAGTTTTTCTGCCTGCTTTGTTAAACCGAATTGCAAAAGAATGATCAGGCTCTGATGTATACGCTTGCCGAGAACTGCCGCTCAAGACCTTGTCAGGCTTTGGCAGGGCTTTTGCACGCACTACAGTGTTTTAGTTTGAATGAATGAAAATCAAATAAAAAATGACCGGAGTGTAAAACGTTGTCAACGCCAACGGCAGTGAAAACAATGAACGCCGACGGCCTATGGCTTCAGCGCAGCGTTTCTGGCACAGAGTTGTCAATGCGAACGCGTGCAGCGCACATCTGTCACTACCGCCGCGTAGCTTAAAGCTTGACTGAGGTGTCCACTGTTCCAAGAGGGCAGTTGTGCGCCTTCCCTCTGGTTTCCAAGCTCCCGCTTCATTGCTTTCGCAGCTTAAAGCGCGACTAAGGTGTTCACTGGTGGTTACAACGGAGAGCGGCGACGGCGACGCCGCGGAACGCAGAAACGGGCGCCAAAAGAGTTGCCCTCTAAAAATGGAGGGGAGACACAAGCTTCTTTTTAAGGGTGCAGTGGTAACCTGTATACAATAGGGGGTGTTTTAGCTCCTGGAAATTTCGGTTACTTTAGTGGTTTCATGTGTTCCCGCAGATCGCCTTGCAGTCTCACTTACTCAGATGCCTCCCTCGATGTCTACAGCTGCGATTGGTATATGTTATTCCTTTAACTTTTGTAATGGCTTAGATACCATGTTCCTGTTCTTACACCATTTAAGTGCCTCATAAGCTAGTACGTGTGTTATTACCACCTGAACTGGTGTATTACTTACATCGCTGATTAAAATTGAATAACCATTGGTTGCATGAGGACATTTTGATATGCTGAGAAGGTTGGAAAGTGTGGAGTTATTTGAGGTGTTTCCCGCAGGGAAAAAAGACGGAGAAAATAAAAGAAGCAGGAACTGTCTAATTTCTCGGTCGACATTTCCACCGAGTTTTAGGAGGGAGTAAAACAATAACCGAAATAAAGTGAAAGGGAGGGGAGGAGTAGACAGCAAGTATTCTCAGGACACCTGGTGCAGCAAAATCAAAGGAGCATTTTAGTATTTTGCGAGATGCCCGAGAGATGGCGACACTAACTTATCCTAAGGTCGACACTGGAAGTGTACCGGGCAGCCAAGCAGGACATCTGCGTTGAGAGCTTCTACGACAACAGTGTAGGCAGCCGCCTGTTGTTTGAGGCACGCGCGGGTGCCATGCCAACGCTTGTGTACCGCAAGCGCTTCGACACTACAGTCGAATGCACCCAGTGCAGAGCCTGCGGAGAGCACGACGAAACAACGGAGCACATCGTCCTACTCTGCGAGAAGCTGCCAACGCCACCGCACGAGGGCGCTACGTTTCCGCAGGCGCTGGGTTTCCGTTCTTCGAACGAGGGCTGCACAGCAGATGCGGCAAACCATGCGGCAGTTGCAGCGACGAAGCGCCGACTGACAGAGTGGTGGACGCTGGTGCGACATTAGACCAGTACTGTTTCGTCGGTATTCGCGTGTGTGTTTGCCGCTTCGCGTTTGATAGTGGTGTTTTTATGTGTGTATCTATCCAGCCAGGGCACCTTTGGTAGGCGCCCGCCCGTTACAAAGGGAAGGCTACATCATCATCATCATCATCATCATCATCAGGTAAAGCTTCTCGACAGTGTTAGGCACTATAGCTTCTGAAGGGGATTTAATTAAGGTGTTTCTAACACTGATATCGATTAGAAGGAACTCCTCAATGGCGATCAATGGTTCCTAGTTATTCTCTCCCTCGCTAACTGCGCTGGCAGCTATTATGATAATGCCTCTTGACAACCAGCCGTTACTCATCATTCGAAGTACGGCGCATGCGAGTACGGGAACAGTGACTTTCCAGAGTACTTGTTGGCTCGATCCAGACCGCGTGGTCTCCCGTTACGCAGTGTTTAGGCCACATCAACATCACTGTCAGTAGCGGCGCTATTAAAAGGTGCCGATAGAGGAGTGGCGCGGAGGAGTTTCACGCGGGAGGTACGGGTTGCGGCATGGAGTAAAATTTTTTGGCTGGCAACATCGTGGCATTGATACTTACTGGTGGGAGCCACAACTGAATGCACGCATGCACTTGTTCGTACATAAAATAACCTTGTCTGGGGCTGACTTAAGGCACCGCCCGACAGATTTTAGTGGTGGCGCCTGACGCCCGTAGCCCCCCCCCTTTCCCTAGCGCCGACACTTTCAATGAATTCAGCGCTGACGTCAGTGGCGCTAAACGGTACCTTGATTACGGCTGCAGACAGTAGTTTTGCAACAATTTTTTATGCACAAGATATCCATCTCTTAACATCAGGGTGGAGAAAAATGCAAATGTGTTGTCTTTAGAACGATTTCCACGGTCGTTGAAGCCTTTATTTGCTGGTGTTTTGACTCTTTGTGCAAGCTTCTTGGCAGCACCAAGATGGCGCCGTAGAGCATTAACACCCCCCGCCCCCCCCCCCCCCCCCCCCCCCCCCCCTTTCGGTTCAGTGGCACCAAACCCGGTTAAATACGAATGCTAAAACTTCTCTGGAATCTCATTGTGCTGAAAAGTCCTGTTCACCTGAAAGTGTGCCACGGGTAATACTAAGTCAACGCTATTTCACTCCATGTGGCTTGTACATTCCGCTGTCTGCAGCGTATAAGAACGGATTGGCACTAATTAAGTCAATTTTAGCCTAGACTGTGATGCGTTTCTTCTTTTGACGAGTTTTTGAGTTCGCGTTTTTTTTGCACCAATTTTGCTTTTCACAGCGGCACCCATAGAAGTAATAAAACAACTCTATGACGTAAGCGACAGAAATAAAAATGACTTAATCATCTTTGAAAATTGCCAGGTTAAAGTGGCCCGGAGTCGACTGTACTTACGAACGCTGTAGCAGAGCGCTTGAAGATGCAGTCATAGTACTAGAACGAAAATAAGTTGAAATGGACGTTAGGTATTTCGTGTCCATGTCTTGCGAAATTGTTGTTATACTCGTGCTTAAGCATTTTAAACCGCGAAAGAGTATAAACACACTTCGCTGCCCTGTCTGATAATCGTCACGTTACTTATTGAGCGACATTCCGCATAATCTTAGATGGCGTGGGATCGAACTTACGACGCACTCTCTGTAGGGAAGTGTAAACCCGCAGACTGGCACGGAGAACACGTATTGCATGGTTTTCTCTAAATTCATTCCGGAATAAACGTTTGACTATTAATAGTTAGGCTTGCTAGAGCCGCCTACCCTTTTCAATTGCCATGAATGACACCACAGTAGAAGGGGACAATATTTTTATACCACGTGAAAAGCGCACTATAATTGTTTTTTTTACTTCCAACCAGACGAGCTTCAACGGCTTGCAAGACGGGTTTGGGAAAGTTTAGCTAAAGTTCCTGTAAATTTCCTTGTGGGTTCGCCGAAGTTCTGGTATGAAAAGTGCTGCGTCTATATGTAAAAACCAATGCAAGGTTTTTGAAAATGCCCTGAGAAAGGAGATCTTAATGCAGATAAGAATGATCAATTTGCAGACAGCGATGGAAAATACGGTGCTTTTGTATTTTGCGATGAATGAGGAAGATTTAGAGACTTTCGGAGGCGCCGTGGCGAGGGCCAGTTTTATTTTAATTCGCTCATTGCCAGCTGCTCCATCTCATATCGCGGAAAATGCGCCTTGTGTTCCATCAGGGCGCCCGTGAGGCCGAATGCACGGCCATACTCAAAAATTTTGAACAAACGGGAAAGGATTTTTCAACGGGAAAGGATATTAAGATGCAATTTTTATATGTTACAAGATTTAAATACTGCAATCAATATAACAACACATCTCCCGCTGGCAGGATTGCGTTTCTTTGCTGTTAACATTTTTGCTATTCTCAAAAACGTTCCCCATTGGCTTTCTGTGGCAGACTTAATTGCACGATACGAGAGATGGAAAAACATAAAAAAAATGTTGCTACACATCTGAAAAAAGGCCGTTAGCTTCAATATTTCCATAAGAGTACCTTGTAATTTTACAATACCCAAGATTTTTCTCCAACAATGTTGGACAAGCGTATGTAAGTAGTCTTTCACGAGAACATTCTCGAACCAAAGCTCCTACTGATTACATGTTGGAGCAGTTAATGCAAAGGTCTTGCTCTGTCGTATGTAGGGAAAGCGGCGGCATGTTCCGAGCAGAAATTGATGACAGAACTGCTTGAAGCTGCAAGCGTTGATAAAAGAGTGAACTAGTGAGTTAAAACAGCATAGGAAGAATCACGTTAAGATTTCAAACGATATACGCCTATAACGAAATATGGAAATTATGCATCTGCCCGGCACATATTTCTCAACTTTCGGTGGTACGTAATACAAAGAAATTTGCGCGGGAGTGTAGGTTAAAGAAACAATATACTGTTTGCTTCTGCGCCACTAGACGTACGCTGTTTACGTGAAATGTCCACAGCTTTAAACGCCAGATTAAATTCAAGCAGACCTCTCCGCAAATTGGATCAATGCTCACCTCAGCTACGTGTGTGGGGTCGTTGCAAATCAGTTCGGGGTTCCCGTCAGGCTCACATCCAGAGGTATTGTAGCTTTTAGTGTTGGCCTGGAAGATGCGAAGAGCTGAGTTATCGTGAAGATAACTTATGTCAAAGAGAACGCGAAAGTTGAAAATCGCCGGCAGTATTAACAAAATAGAACCCGCAATAAAAATTTTAAGAGCCAGAGCCAAGATGTACAGGCGAGCGTGGGATTTGCCAGCTTGACGAGCTGTAGATAGTCTTGGACCATCATGACTAGTGAATGCTTTTAATCTTTTTATTTAGCAAATTCTAATCAACTATTATCCTGGCTGCGCCATTCCAAGTAGCTGGTTACAGTGGTGGCGTTGTGTCACTTTAGCCAAGAGTGCAGAGCGTGGGGAAGAATAAAAAAAAAATAAGCACACAATCAGAAGCGATTACGGACATCATCCTGATAAGCACTTGCTCTGAGTGCTTCTATTCATGTTTTAGGTTGCGGTACACTCATTTGCATATGAACTTGAACGGACATCTGAAACAGCAATTTCTGTTATGCAGCATGAACATGGCCGAACAATTAGCAGTGAAAACGACCCTTTCCCTGCTCGCTTAGCTTTGAGAGGCTTTTTAGGGCTAGGTGAAGGTAGCGCCATGATGTGGCACAGTGTAAGGCAGGAATTTAGGGTGACCGCTACGAGTGAACAGGTGGCAGGCTAGCCTCGAAAAGCCTTTCTATCTTTACCCTTTCGCTACGGCTTCTAGAGGCCCTGGCGATAGGTAGGTGACTATGGACGGTGGAGATCAGAAGAACCGGCGCATTGTACTCTGGAGCATCGGTGACAACGGGCAACGGTGTGCAGCCGAACTGAAGCTGCTGGGCGGGAAGCCGTGTCGGGACCATAAGTCTGCCAAATGAATGTGTGTCTTAACAGCTGTATACTTCACATACTAAGCAGGAGGTGATCTTTTAACCCCATCTAATGGTTTCAGTCAGCGCCGCTGTTTCAGTGCGAAAGTACTCATACGTTCACCTACAGTGACAAAGAATCTTGCCACCGTACTTACTTTCGTTCTTTGATTAGAGCTGTGCACGGGCTCGGGCCGGCCCGAAAGCCCGTACCCGGCTCGAAAGGGCCGGGCCGGGCTCGGGCCTTGCGGAAGTCTATTCACCCAGGCCCGGGCCGGGCTCGGACCACGGTATATTTGTTTCGGACGGGCCGGCCGGGCTTCGCGATCGCGATTGCTCCTGCGTGGCTAATCTAATCCTGCGAAAATAATCTCCACATGAGTGGTCTCACGAGCCCAAATGACACTGCACAGAGGAAGGTGAGGTGTGTCGAACCGAAGGAACTCGCAAAAGTACCCTCCGCCACGCGTTGACGGGGGCCGTGTGGGAGGGGTGGGGGGTGGGGGGTCATTATCACATGTACGGGACAACAGGATTCTCGCTCGTGTGGCAACAACGACGTGTATTGACCATTATCTTCTTGCTCGCCATGGTTACCTGCGTAGGCGCATAGTTTAGTTGCCGTCACGTGAATGCGCGGAGGTCGCGCGACTTGATTCGTCACGTAGGACAGCGAATCGGGCATCAAACATGTCGCTGGTGACTCATTGGAGTCGCCCCCTCCGTGACGATTCGAGTGCCTCCGCGAGTCACCAGAGTGAATTACCCTTTAGTCAAAAGTTTAGAGCTCTGCGGGTTTCCGGGTAGTAAGGTTCCTGTAGTATTCATGCAAGTCATACTCATTGAAGGGGGCAGAACTAGGAATTTTACCTCCAGGCTTGGAACTCTAGGAATGCATCACGAGCCACACGGTGTGACTCAGAACCAAACCCCCTGGGCTCTAAACTTTGGCAAAACGTCCCATCTTTCCCTTCTCTTCATACCAACAACGGCGAGTCAAAGAAGTTAATCCTTTCCCCGGACGCTGCTACAAAAAACAAGGACATCTCTTGCGCTGGCAGTGACGTTCCGTTTGACAACCTCCCGTCAACAGCCAGTGCTGTCAGTCTTCAAGCAATACCGCAGTTCATTAGAAAATCTTCCCTTGCCACCACTGCTTTTCTAAATTGTATGCGTTGCAAGGGCGACCCCGCGTGCGCCGTACTCAGCCTCACCTTCGCTTCATGCTACCCTTCATACTGCAAGGCTCCCACAACTAGTGGCTTCCAGTACTGGTACCTGCTAGAAACGAAAATACGTTTCGGGCCCCACCTAGCTTTTGTTTGCTTTTTGTTAGCATTTGTACTTTCTACCCTCCTAGTACATTCCTTACTTGATGGTGGTAACACAAAACACTTCCTGCTGTGCCTGCAAAGCCCCAGCGCACCGTGGCTAAGTTCTCACTTTCCTTCTGCGAAAGTGCGTTTTAAAAGCAAAAAAGCATTTTAAAAACATTGAAATAAAATGATTTTCCTTAAATTATCTCTTTCTGTTTCATCGTCACTTCAATTTCAGTTTTGCAGGTCGGGCCGGGCCCGGGCCGGGCCCGGGCGGGCTTAGGTTTCTTCAACGTCGGGCCGGGCCGGGCCTCCGTCAGTAGTGTAGGGCTCGGGCCGGGCGCGGGCTGCAATTTGCGGCCCGTGCACAGCCCTACTTTGGATCTCGTGCCGTTGACTAGCCACCCGAGTTACTATAGCAAAGCTTATCCGATTTACTGGGGCAAGCGTGGTTAAGTTCGCAGGCGCGTTGCGTCACCTGCGCGAGTTGTTGCTCCGGAAGAGCAACATGGGTCGCACAAAGCCTACCGGTGGTTATGGAGGAAACAGTCACCTGCTAGTGCAGTGCCACATCGCGTAACAGCTGCGTCACTGCGCCACTGTGCTGGTAGTGGTACTGAATGTAAAGTAATGACCAATAACCAATTCTAATAATGACCTATTCTGCATATATGGGCACTAAACCACTAAAGGTTTCGAGTCATGCTCTTGAGGTGGAGCTCATGCGTTCGCTCCGATTGTAGAATGAGCACCTGCTTTAGCACGTCTACTCGGTTTAACTACTCTAAACCCGTACCAATTTTTAAACTCAGGTCAAGTATGCAGAGATTTTCTTGACATTTTCGGGCTACGTTATAGTTCCCTGACTCCAGCTTGAGTCCTTTGTATAGTTAACTGCAGCAGGGGTTCTTTCGGAAGCCTTTCAGTTCCTGAGTGCCGACTAAGCATGCAGTCTACTTTAGACGTTTCACGCCAGCTCAAGTCTTAGGCGACACAACTTATGTAGCCATAGATCACATAAATACTAATCCTAAGAGAGACGAAGAGCGCATGGCTCCTCAGCGTTCTGTGACAGAGCGCCGGGTCAACAATGTTGTTGCAAACGTTAGCTTTTCTCTAAAGAAACTGTAAGACTACTGAGTTCTTATTTTGTTTTCCGTAGAAATAGATCCTTTGGCTCTATTTGCTATGTTGACACTTGTCCTGTGGCAAAACGGGCACTTATTGCTGCGAAGACAGCTTAACCACTTTCGCGCCCTAAGCACCAAGCAAAAAAGAAATTATCTCAGTGCCAAGCTACATTTTTCTGAACTTCGCAACATCTTGTTGTTTCTGCTGTTATCGAATTTTATAATGAGATAAAGAGGCTCTCTTTATTGTGATATGAATCTTCTGACACACGTGTGCCTAATCTGATTAATTGGGCAAATAATCTAAGCCTTGTATTGATCTGTTAGGTCTTTATCAAAGAATTCGCGAAGAGCATAATTGGATTGGGCAGCCGATCAGAATAGAGCTTCAACAATTTTTTGCAAAGACGTTAGAGGTTTTTTTTTTATCGTTTACTCCTTTTTTCAGGTCTTCAGTCCCTGAATAGTGTTAGCAAATGTAAGGAGGCTAATAAAGAGGTCGAAAATGACGAGCTCGGAGTTCCTCGGTGCCAATCGTGGTGAGTGGGCGAATGCTCTCGGTTGCTCACTCGGTTGCTCGGTTGCTCACTATCACCATATACCTAACAATTCTGGAAAAAAAAATTGGAACGGAAAGTAAATTATGAGCGTAGTTTCTTTTTTCGTATATTGCAAGATTTCACTATAAAAATTAACACATCCGTAGATTTTTTCTTGCTATTAACGTTTTTCATACCGTCAAAAACATCCCCCATTGGTTTCCTGTGGCAGCCTTAACTGCACGATGCGACCGATGGAAAAACTTTAAAAGAAAGATTTTGCTCCGCTTTGGAAGGATGGACTACTACCTACAATATTTCGATAACAGCTCCTCACAACATTCCAATATTAAAAATGTTTTCCCAAGAATGCTGGACATGTGTCTCTAAGTGGATGGTGTCTTGGACATACGCGATACTTTGTCATTAAAAATCTTATACAAAATGCATTCCTCATAATTTAATATGCGCCTCTAAGCTTGCATACGTGCTAACAGCTATGTATCGGCAGTCAGCGCTTCTACTCTGATACTCGAACAATAGTTTTTTTTAAATAAAGGTTTAAAGCCAATACATAGCGATTTCTTATCACCTTTGTAAGATGGGCTGTTCGGCAAGTCGGCTTACGTTTGAGAACGCAACTGCAGCTTGAAGAAAACATCCACAAGGGAAGACAAATAAGGGTAGACACGCCGTCTTCCTCGTTGTCTTGCGTGGAATTTTTTAATTGTGAATGTCTCATTGCGCTTCCTTTCTGTCCTTGCATCTCTCTCTGGCCGTTCTTCTATTCTAAAACTCTTTGCAATAGCTGCGTTCCAAGAAAAATTATGAGAACACTTTATTACACTACGTGTGGCGAGTGCGACAGCATTCTTTCCGAGATGAGGCTTCTAAATGCTCTAGCATTAAAAGACCATAACATTTACCAATTGCAGATATCTAGGACAGGCGCCGTTCTTTTACTTTTTTTTCTGTTCCATTGCAGGATCGGCGCCTGTCCTCGTGTGTCTTTCTTTTCGTCCCTGTTAAAAGTGGCGCTGTTCTTTTTTTGTAATGTCATACCAACTCCGGCCAAGCATCAGTTCTAACGTGTTTCATTTCTAGTACATCGGTCCCTTTCAATTTTATGCGCGTCCATCCGGGTGTTCTCATTACCTACATCGCCATCGCAATGTGTCACGCCCGGACCTTGCCTTTCCGTGTTAGGGAAAAGCGTTTTCCTCGACACGCTGTGCGGCTGTTTTTCGGTTTCCAGTAGGGGCGTGCGAATAGTACTTTTTCCAAACCGAATCGAATACGAATAGTACACTGTTGCTATCGAATCGAATACGAATAATGCAGCTAAAAAGCGAATGGAATACGAAACGAATAGTGAAAGCAGCGAATCGAATACGAATCGAATACTCTGCAAGTTATGTTCATATCACTTGTACGTTGATTACGAAACATGAAAAAGTGTCTGAAATGCAATTTTATTCAAAATTCTGTTTGATATATAGTTCACAAGAATGCACAGATGCGTCAACCTTGACTATAGGTGAGATCAAGTCTAATTGTTTAAAAACAAAAAGATTGCACAAAGCCATAAGCAAAAGAAAATAGCGCTCAGTAAAACCAAGTGAAGTTGGCAGAGGTTAATAAAATCACTAGGTGCATCTTGGCTAGAAGTACAGCCTGGCACTACTAGAATGCACAACTAGAAATTGAGTACTGTCAACATGGCATCAGTCGAACAACATCCCATCGTCAACTAAGGCAAGACTTTCTCAGACTAGCCATCAAAAATTTTAAAAATGCTTGACTAGATTAAGGCACTAACACTGCTGGGAAATCCCCCAGAAAATGTAGATACAAGGCTAGATTAATCTGCAGTTATTACTTAAGCCTTTAATGACTAGGAATGAAACTTGTCGCAACATTTATGAGAAACGACCATTCACAAAAATAAACTTTGATATCGCAAAAAGTGGAACATTAGAAGTAGTGCAGGTGCAGTGAAACAAAGCGCATTTCAGAAAGATTCGAATGACTATATGAGACTGGGCATTTTCCAGTGGCAGCACTGTACGTAAAAAATCCAGGGGGCACTTTGACTGCCTAAAGTGCGTAGAGGCGAAAGCATTTTCCGCACCACTTTGACTGCCTCTGTGGCACTGGTGGCGTCACATATAATTGAGTACTAATTACTAAGTGATGACAAGTCACTAATTAATGGTTAATTACTGAATAATGCCTGAATACTAATTAACTGCTAATTAATGACGCTTAAGCTTCGCCTTTAGGAGTGGAACGCGACAGCGTGTTGTAGCGCTGCCAGGGTGTCGACGGAACGCCACCACCTGTTCGGCGCGATGCCTTGCCCTTTGAACGCAACGCTTTTTGAGGAAAGGAAATGGCGCAGTAATTCTGTGTCATCTCGGTGGACACCTGAACCGCACCATAAAGGAAGGGAGGAAGTGGGAGTGAAAGAAGACAAAGAGGGCCCGTAATGAAGAAAATGAAAATTGTATTTGAGGAAAGGAAATTACGCAATAACTGTCTCACATATCTCGATGGACAGCCGTCAAAATTCAGGGGGGCACTTTTTTGACCTAAAGTGTGGTCACTGATGTGTGGTTAACATGTTAAGCTTTGCCTGTAAGAGTGGAACGCGACAGCGTCTTGCAACGCTGCCAGGGAGTCCATAGAACGCCATCGCCCATTCGGTTCTACGCCTCGCTCGTCGGTAAATTGGTTTTTGAGGAAAGGAAATGTATCTGTCTCTCATATCTCGGTGGACACCTAAACCTTGCCGAAAGGGAAGGGAGGAGGATGGGAGTGAGCGAAGACACCGTATTCACCAGACGCGCCTTTGTTCATTCTAAACCATCGAGCTGGCATGGCGGAGTGGATAGCATACTCGTCTCGCACGCCGAAGATCGGGGTTCGATTCCCGAGCTCGACCAATTTCCTACTCGGTTTTATTTATTTATATGGCCTGACTAGAAAAGTTACTTAGGCTAATTGGCTAATTAAGCAATCAACTAAGCTTAGTCCCACTTACTTGGAGCATGGAGCATCACTATACGATCCCTTGAATTGGTTGCATGGTTACTAGCCAAAGTACAATTGGCCCCGTTTGAAATTCGCGCACTGTGATGTCACGACCATTTCGACCAATTGAAAAGCGTGACATTTCTGTCGACAACTGCTGCTTACAACGATGAGACATTAAAGGCTTCCGCCTTAAAAAGAGTGTTTTTACTATGGGAACAAAACAAAGGCAGTCTTGGGCCTCATAATGTAGCTAGGGATATTCACCAAGAGATGGTTCTAGACTGTAAAATTACACAGCAGGTCTGTTGGGAAATGTTATGGAAATGTTTGCATGACATGGAAATGTTATGCAAGAAAACAAGGTGCTCCACACTGTCCGATGAAAGTGACTCCCGCCGACAAGTTACTGTGTTGGAGCAAGTAGAGAAGAAAGAGTCTCTCGCTTGCCACTTGAGTAGCTGGAATGGCAAGGTACTTTCTGGCCATGGTTGCAAGAGCTCCATACTTGATTTTTCCTTCTGTTTGCCACCACTGAAATGGACTGCTATCACGAGGCAACACTGGGGACTGTATATAGTCGTACATTTCTTGCATCAAAGAACAAGGGTTTTCTTTGTGTTTTGATGATACCAAGGTATTAAACACTCCCCAAACGGATGACTGTTCTCCGCTCCAATCCGTCTGCTCCTGTGCAGAAGTTTCTTGTGAGCCGGACTGTAACAGCCTTGACTCTTCCTGTTCCTGAAGTACTGAATACAAGAGGGACCGCATGTGCCCCTTTTCGTGCTGGTCGCTGCAGACATCCTTGAAACGAGGGTCAATCAGAGTGGCAACAGCATGAGGCATCTGTGTGCTTATACCTTGGAATCTTGCTTTTACAGACCTGAGGAGGTTCCTTGAAAACTGTAGCTCCTCAGCTCCACTGGCCACTTTAGAAAGCAGCACCTGAATGCAGTGAACAAGGGGAATAACAAGAGACAACGTAGGGTGGGACTCTGAACAAGCAGCAGTAGTGGCTTCTTCAGTCGGTTGCAGCACTGATACGAACGCTGCTACTTCGCCATTCAAGAGTGCTCAGGTTGTCAACAGAATCTATTTCTGCCAAGTCTACTGTCACAGCCGACTTCAGCTTCTGCAAATGCGCTAGCATGGCGTATTCAATATTACATCTTGTCGGCACGTCTTGTATCACCTACAGTGCCTCCTCTATACCCATTCTACTTTGTATTTCTTGCAGTCTTGTTCTCGCGCTGCTGCTTCGTTTGTAGAGCCCAACGATAGCCCGTGCTTTCCCCCACACGCTTGCGAATCAGTTGCTTTCTTTCTTCGCGTTCTGAACACAAAGTTGCAGAGTGTGCGCGAAACAAGCAACGTGCACCCAGGGCGTCGGCCCAATCGCGGACACAAAGTTCCGAGCATTGTCAGTGACTGCATAGCAAGGAATATCCTGAGGTATGTCCCACTCTTTCAAAACGTCCATGAGTAAACAACGCAGGGTCTCTGCAGTATGGTTTGCACACAGGTGACGGGCATGCAAGAACAAAACTGTGAGGCACGAAGTCGTCATTCAACACGTGGCACGTCACAGACACGTAACTGTCCCCAGCTCGCGACGTCCAGCCGTCAATTGGGATGGCGACAGAGCCTACATCGGTGCTGATGACGCTGTGCAGCTTCTCATGGACGAAGCGTTTGACAGCGTTGTACATTTCAGGCACGACGGTCCTCGAGAATGTCGTGCGACAGGGGACCTTGTAATCGGGCGCCGTGTACCGCATCAGGTCTTGAAACCCTGGCTCTTCGACAATAGAGTAGCTATGCAGGCCACTTAAAATGAAAGAAGCAATTTTTTCTGTAAGTGCCTTGGCGCGGGGGCTCTGAGGGCTAAGCTGTGGCTTGAAAAACGAGGTAGCACTTGCCTGTCTTGTCCCAGATCTAGAACGCTGCTGAGCAGGAGATACTCCGCTCTCATACTCTTTGCGGGCTCCTGGATGCCATCTGAGGTGGTTGATCAAAGGCGTTGTTGTGCTAGCAGCCATTTTGATAACCGCTCCGCACAAGATGCACTTGGACGAGCCTGCCCCTTCACGTTCGTAAAAAGCCCAAACACCCTTGCGTTTCTTTGGGCATGTCACAGTCGCTGTTTCACCTTCATTCATGACGAGGCAGCGAGAGGCGTCGCAGCAGCGGCGTCAATCGGCGCGCAGAAAGCAGCAAGCGGAAACAGACCCGTATAGTTTCGTTTTACTTGCGGCGTGCAGGCAGGTAGCAGCGGAGCGGTAGCGGCGGCGCTGCGGTAGGGCGCTATAACTCGTTGAGTAATAGATGTCACGGGAAAAGGTGAAACGCTGATCTCCTCTAGGGGACGCAACCACAGATCTCTACGCACATTGTCAGTTGCTGGTTGTTTTTAGTTACAACAATTACGTTTCAACAAGTTTATTTAGTGAACGAGGTTGCATGATGCAATATATCAGAGATTACGAATGACTGAGCGACGCTTTCGTCCGACTTGCGTCCGCGTAACCCGAGGCGCTTCCCCTGCTGTCGGCTCTTCGAACCAGTTATCGCCAAGCGCGCGATCTCTTCACCGTCCTCTTCGTTTCAGTGACTTTCATTGCTTTCGTTCTATCTCACTTGGCTCGCGTGTTCCCCTCTAGCTGGCGCTAGGCGACGGGAGATGTATAGTGGAGAGATGTATGAGCATGAGCTGACAATATTCATGCAACTCATGTCATGCGCCGCTCGCAGAATAAACTTAAGCTCAACTATTGATGATGAAAGTGAATGAAAATTTCAGGGAATAAACATGTAGCGCCACTTCTCGGCAGATTAGAGACGTGTGAGCTACGACACGACTATGAGAAGTTGCCTCCGCGATTGGAGATAGGTCAAATCGTTAAGGCTGGCATTATGAATGTTTCCATACTAATGGACCTTGTCGCGGCGACGCTGAAGCTTGTAGGCTCCATAAAATGGTTTATTACGGCAGCAAGCTGTGCGTGCTCGGAGCTGACGCTGCCTTCGAGAGAATGGTCGGAGGTAACCTAGGCGTTCTTTCGTGCCAGCTATTCGAAAAGTATTCGAAAATTATTAGAAAATTTGCGAAGATATTCGAACAGTTTCGAATAATTTGCAATTTCCACTATTTGATTCGTTTAACGAATCGAATGTGAGGATATTCGATTCGATATTCGAAAATTTCGAATATTCGCACACCCCTAGAACTTTCCAGCCATCGCAAGGCCATTGCTCAAGAATCTGCCAAATACTGTCAAAAGTCGCGCTGTTTCTTTTTGCAACAGGTGTGGGTTTGGCGGGAAAAGAAAGCGCTTACCAACAACAGCTTCTTTGTGATATTAGTCCTAAAGCAGCCCTGGTAGCCCTTCATCAGAGACTTGATCGAACCTGCATTTTAAGCGATAATATCAGCTGAGGACACCAACCGTGAACGGTTTCTGCGCACCTGCGCACAAAAGCTACGTCACATGCGAGTAAAGTGTCTCAAAGAGGCCGTTGTGGCCTTGTGACGTAGCCTAGTAGAGCGAAGTCACTGAATAAAGCGAGAGTCTGCTCACGCCGCTCCTTCCAGTCGAAATAAGAAAACGATTCCTAGGCTTTATTCTCCAGCCAAGCCAAAAAGTATAGGCCCTGACCAGTAATCAGCCCTGACAGGCGGTAAGTTTAGGCAAACAAGCTTTCACTCGTACTCGGCCACTTCATCAGTCGTCGTGTCCGTATTAAGTCCAGGAACGCCGAGTGTTCAGACTATAAGCATTCAAAAGCGCCGGACATGACTAATGCGGCAGTTTATCGTTGAATGCGTTGAACGAACCAGCGCCAGCGTGTGCTTTGAAAACTGCACTTTGGCAAAACAGTAGCGTTTTATGCTTTGGCAGTTACCCCTTTTAAAAACATGGCACTCAGCCACTTCATCAGTCGTCGCAACCATATTAAGTCCAGGAACGCCGAGTGTTCAGACTAAGCATTGAAAAGCGCCGGACATGACTAATGCGGCAGTTTGTCACTGAATACGTTGAACGAAACAGTGGCAGTGTGTGCTTTGTAAGCGTCACTTTGGCAAAACAGTAGCGTTTTATGCTTAGACAGTTACCATTTTTAAAAGTATGGCTGGCTGTATTCGACCCGGCGTCATCCTTGTTCTATGCATCACTCGATCTGTGTTCTCCGCCAGTGTTACGCCGTATCCTGGCGGAGCGGCGCGAACAATCTGCTTCCGGGCCTATACAGCCCTTGTCCCCGGTGTTGATGAGTCATTCGTGGACTGCGATGCGAATTTCTCGCGCAGCTCATAATCTTATTTTATCGAAAGCAAACTTGTGAAATTTGATTTGAATGCTGGTATACTTTTCAGTGATACAAGGACCTTTGCGGTTCTCCCGCGTTAATGACACATAAAATTTGGGCATAATTTTAGGGACACGACGAAAAGAAAAGCTCATGCCTTACATGTAACAATAAACTCGCAAACTGTAGCCAGAATAAGAATATAACGGACGACCTAACGAGCTCAGAAACGTACCTGAAGTTTGGGCCTTCTTCAGGACACTTTTACTCATGCCATGCTTGCCGGAATCACTGCAGAGCAGGAGAGAAGAACCTGATACCAATGCCAGGCACATCGAAAACCACAGTGAAGCTTCGAGGATGTCCCGACGGCGTCCCATGATTGCAGCTGCAGGTACGACTGAAAAAAGAGGCCTTCGAGTGTGTGAAGGTCGCTTTTGAAGGAGCCTCTACAAGTGGGTGGGTGGCAGACACGCTATCGAGCAGTTTGGGCCACAGATGAAGAAACAAGCATTTCCTGTTGCTCTTCGGACGGAGCCGCTGAACAAGCCATTTGCAGCCTCACAATGCAAACAAACTTCTCAATCAGCCGAGACAAAGTGCGTCAGAACGTACGTTTCTTCCGAATACTGAACTGAATGTATTCGACAGAGGGCAGATGCAAATGTGACGAAAGCTTGCAGTTGTTGAGTGAACTTGTGTGATTGTGTGTGATTGAAGCAGCCTTATAATATTTTCATGCCGTTGGCGTTTTAATTAGAACGAATAACGTGGCTGTTCAGTTCAATCGCTCACTATGTTAAACCACTCAAGTTATTTTAAGCTTTTTTGGAGCTGGTTGTCACTCTTATGGCATATTTGAAGTTTTCTTTCGAGTGGAAATGTGTCGAATGGTATCTTAGAGTTTTCTGGATGCTAGCTTCCCAGCGAACACAGAGGCTGTGAGGAGCTACCGCTCCATGACCCTCTCCCTCACGCACACAGGCAGACGCAAGAAAGCACTAAATAAAGCCCTTATGTTTACGTCACACGTTCTTCATGGTTGGGATTGGAATAAAAAATTATCAAAGAAAGCCTGTCATTGAATAAAATTTTGATCTCGCGAATGGCGAAGCAAACAGGCATGAACGAGATGAGAGCGGGGGAAATTTTTTTCTTAGTTTTCCATTCTTTGTTGGAGCCTCGTAGTCTTCGTGGATAGTGGCTATATGCCTGACAGGCCGCCGCGGTGGCTCAGCGGTTATGGTGCTCGGCTGCTGACCCGAAAGACGCGGGTTCGATCCCAGCCGCGGCGGTTGAATTTCTTTGGAGAAGAAATTATAGAGGCCCGTGTACTGTGCGATGTCAGTGCACGTTGAAGAACCCCAGGTGGTCGAAATTTCCGGAGCCCTTCACTACGGCGTCTCTCATAGCCTCAGTCGCTTTGGGACGTTAAACCCCACAAACCAAACCAAACCTATATGCCTGACAAATACATTCCGAACCGTTTTCGGTCCCACTGAGTTATGCTTTAATATTCAGAGTTATTTTCCCCCGCCTGCCGATCCTCAGTGTTTCTTTGAGTTTGGGCATTAACTGCTGAATAAAAGAATGCGATGTACCCTCCCAGTGTAGAAACACCAGTTCTTGACTGGGTTTTCATCAGTGCAACACAAGCTTGATAGTCATCATCATCATCATCAGCCTTACTACGCCTACTGCAGGGCAAAGGCCTCTCCCATGTCCCCCCAATTAACACTGTCCTTCGACAGTTGCGGCCACCGTATTCCCGCAAATTTCGTAATCTCATCCGCCCACCTAACTTTCTGCCGCGCCTTGCTACGCTTGCTGTCTCTTGGAATCCACTCCGTAACCCTTAAGGACCAGCAGTTATCTTGCCTTCGCATTGCTTGCCCTTCCCAAGCCCACTTCTTCCTCTTGATTTAGACTAGGATGTCATTAACCCGCGTTTGTTCCCTCAGCCACTCCACCCGCTTCCGATCTCTTAACGTTACACCTATCATTTTTCTTTCCATAGATCGCTCTGCTGTCCTTAACTTAAGCTGAACCCTCTTTGTTGGCCTTCATGTTTCTCGTTTCTGCCCCATAGGTGAGTACCGGCAAGATACACCTGTTGTATACTTTTCTCTTGAGGGATGTTGGTAAACTGCCCTTCATGATCTGAGAGAACCTGCCATATGCGCTCCACCCCATTCTTATTCTTCTAGTTACTTCCCTCTCATGATCCGGATAAGCAGTCCCTACCTGCTCTAAATAGACATATTCCCCTACTACTTCCAGCTTGATAGTGGAGCTCCCGTGTTTACGGCCGTCGTGTTGTTTTTCACGCATTAAATTTTCAACTAATCACGAAAGAAAAATGGTATAGTTTTGCGCTGGTGCAGGGCTCAGTGCGGATCACAGCGTTTTTTTTTAAAAATTATTTTCTCTTTTTTCAACACTCTAGGGCTCTGAGGGAGCTGCGTGGAGGAGAGATGTTCGAACACAGTGAATACCGCACGACTTTCTGAAAAGCAGCGCCAACTCTCGCCGTAGTCCCGCAAGGAGGCAGGTTTTTCACGGTCATGGAGAGGGGTGCGTGCAATGAAGGAATCATCAGTGCACATCAAGTATGGTGCAATACAACTTCAGCTTAGTATAGGTCATCGCTGTGTTAGAGGAGATAACTCAGAGAATGTTCTCTTTTCATCTGTGTGACTCGTGGCGAAAATTTCTTCTAAACCGACAAGTGAAATCATTCGTTTCATGTTTCGCCAGAACAAGACTGTTATTAACAGCAGATGCACTGGCCAAACGAGAGTAAACATTTATATACATATTCTACTTCTTATTTTATTGCCCCTCTGGAAGAAATGAAAAGGCTGGTGCAGTTCTCAACATGTTCAAGTGCATGTGCCGTGAAGGCAGGAACGGGACCTCGAAAGGTTAGGAGAGTTTCAAATTGGGCTAGTTGGTGGTTGTTATTCTCGTGCATTGTTGCGCTTACGAAGGAACTTGGACACAATCAGGGACGACACAGAACAGATGTGCGCAAGAATTGCGCACATCTGTTCTGTGTCGTCCCTGATTGTGTCCAAGTTCCTTCGTAAGCGCAACAATGCACGAGAATAACTCGAAAGGTTAGTTAGTATATTGCAGCCTTCATCTGGACAAAGGTTCGCGAATTAAAATGTGAAGATGAGTCAGGGGGGTAGAGAAAAATTTGTCGCAAATATCCAAGTTGGCGGCGTTGCCCAGGAACAATTCAGACGCGCGTTAGTGACATACACGCTTCCGTAAAACAGCTAAATGCTTACTAAATGACTGGTATACTGCATCTATTTCACTAGGTTAGTGCTTAGGGCCCGTAAAAAAGAAACAACTGCACAGTTTTGTGCTCCTGTTCTCTCTCGTTCTTTTCCACCCCTGTACACCATTATTATTCCATCTACGTTTATTTTTTTTTGCCACCCTTCTTCTCTCACTTCAACTCCCAAAAGGAAAACACTCATTGATCTAGACACACCGCCGCGTGTTTTAAATACAACACGAATCCCGTAAACTTTATACACCAATACACAAGAATGAACATCTGCGGCTTTGACAAGAACGTTACCCGTAGAGAACCATCGTGGACTGAAAAACTAATGTTGTGTGGACAAAGGAGTCGGAAGTGACCTATGCGAAGGGTCAGAAAGTTTTCACGGAAGTGTTTGATCAAAAGCCATTTTCCGGTTGTGTTCAAATCTCTATGGACGATATAAAGCCACGCAAGTTACGGATAGGCGCTAATGTCCATAGTATAAAAAGATGAGCGGTGAAGAGAGCGAACAGCAAATACAGGGTCTGTTCTGAAAGTAGTAGGACTGGTTTTTTCCTGGGCGAATGGGCGGGCGAGATGCGGTCTGCGCGTGCAGGATCGTTGAAAGAAAAGAACAGTAGCGCAACCAAGACGAACACAAGAGAGGACCACACAGGACTAGCGCTAAGCTTTTGAAAGATGGTTTAGAAGAACTTTTTGTTGTCCTCTCTTGTGTTCGTCTTGGTTGCGCTACTGTTCTTTTCTTCCAATATGCACCATCTAGCCCAACAAAAAGGATCGTTGAAGGGGGATAATGGCAATGCTGGGGAAAATCGGCAGTCGGCTCTCGGCCATTGAAGAGAGCAGGTCGCTTGTACTGCGAACCCCTGTCAAAACGTCTCGTCACGCAGAATCATAGAGCGTTTACTGGATCGGCGATACGCGATCAAATTTTGTGTAAATCTTGGTAAAACGGGCAAAGGGACTCAAGACATGATTAAGGAGGCCTACGTTGTCGCTGCCATGGGTAGATCAGGTGTTTTTTGAGTGGCACAAGCTGTTGTGAGAAGGTCAGGAAAGAGTGGAAGACGGCGACCGCTCCGGACGACCTTCGACCAGCAAGACCAACGAAAATGTGTAGCGAGTGAAACATTTACTGAACAGTGATTGTAGGATGAGTATCATAATGATTGCTGATGACTTGAGCATTCCTCAAACCGAAGTTTTTGAGATTGTGACAGAAAACTTAGCCATGAGGAAAGTGTGCGCGAAGTTGGTGCCGGGAGTGTTGTCAGAGGAACAAAAGGTCAGCCGAAAAGTGATCTTCATTATGTGAATGAGGACCGCAATTTTTTGCCCAGCACTAGGCGGCAACGCTGCCTCAGGCCCCCTACAGCCCGACTTGGTCCCACCAGACTTTTTCCATTCGCGAGAATAAAATCGACGCTCAAGGGGAAACATCACGGATCGGTAGAGGAGGTTCAACAAACCGTGACGAGGGAGCTAAACAGCATTCCGGTCCAGTCATTCCTGGAGGCGTACGAAAACTGGAAAACTCATTGGCAGCAGCGTGTAGGTGCGGAAGGATGCTACTTAGAAAAATTCTAATCGTTCGTACTACGCTCTTGAATAAATTTTATTAAAAAAATGAGTCCTACTACTTTCAGAACAGACCATGTATGTTGACCATATGCGCATCTATCAGGAACTCAGTTACAACCTTAACCTGCTGAACTTGAGGCAATTCTGCAAGACGGAGAACAAGCGGTGATCCTTCGTTGGACCTCCGGGTCAGAAAAAATTTTCCTTCAGTTGAGAAGGTTGCAGCGCTCAGGCGGATGGTAATAAGCAATTACTCCCAAATTTGAGTTACAACATTATGTTTGCGAAGGGTAACCGGGAAAGCTGCAAGAAAAGAAACGAAGGATAGCAATAAAAAAAACTTCGCGGGCGCTTTCTCGGAAGCCTAGCGCTCATAAAATGTGTTTGGAGAGGGCATTCGCCTTGAAGAAAAACGCGAGGGCTTTCGTAACATCATAAGCTGACGCGTGGTGGGCTCGATATTGAATACTGCTTTGCTAAGACATAGATCGATTGTCCACAAGCTCCAAGGCTGTGGAGAGTAAATGGCTCTTGAAGTAATCCTGGAGCCAGATACGAACAAAATAGCCACGATATCTACGCGAAAGATGACGTCACTAGAAGCAGTAGCAGCCATGCCAATGCGTTAACAATCAGGTTTCGTGAAAGCCACTTCGAGGGCAAAGCCGTGACAGTAACAAGCTCTGCACAGATCCACAGGACGGAACACGCATTAATGGCTCCAGCAGGCTGCCTTTATTCAGGAGAAGCGTTTACTATCAAAGGTGTTGAAGTTATTTTTGCATGAAATGTAAATCACAAAATACAAAGTTAGGGTATTCATAAGAAAATACAGATGCCTGCTGTAGCTTCGCCTTGCTTTGCTCAGTGTCACTTGTCATAAAGCCATTGGTTCTTCTTCAATTGACTCATCTTGTGAATCTCTGTAACCAGCCTCTGTACGGGAGAAACATGATTCCTTGTATAAATACGCAACTGCCTGCCAAAAAGACAGTAATGTGCATTCGAGTAAAGACGGGAAGAGTGTTCTTACGCAGTCCACATTAATAATTTTTATTTCATTGTCTCAAATGTGACATGCAACACTGCGGCAATCTCATTCCTCAGGTACTGGGTTTATGTGCTTGCGGATTTCGCCCCAGGCGTCGACAAGCGCGTTTTTCATTAGCCTGAATCCCTCGGCTGCCTCTTTGGCGCTGGTGTCGAGATCACCGCGGGCCTCGGAAGGTTGCTGTGACTGCGAAGTTTTCGGGTGTTCCGTAACGCTTCGCAAGCCAACAGTTTGCTCCCGGTATTCAGCCCCGGTTAATTTGTTGTCCACGGCTGCGAGATGAACAGAAAAAAGTAAAAAAAAGAGAAGACAACAGGTAAGCGTATTCCTGCTGCACATTCTGTGAGCTTCGAGGCTGGAAGCAGCAGCTTAGTAAAAGAGCTCGACGCTATATTTCCTAATAACAAGGTCACTTTTTAAGTGGCCAACTAAACTGCTTTTAAGCGTTTCCCGTCCCCTACGTGCATCAATTGTGCCGTTGATGTGCGAAGTTTTTCTTCTACAGGTGCGCTTGTTTTTGTGACAAACTCCGCGAAATTCGCTACGAAGTGAGCGAAGAAATTGGGATGAGCATTAAACGGCGTCGTTCGGCTTGCTTTTTCTGACGGGCGACTGAAAAGCCTCGGACATGAGTTGGGAAAGAAAAAATTGTTCTCTCTCTCCGAGACCACAGATTGCGCGGCGCGCTGTAGCGAAGCTATTGCCAGAATCTTCGGATACTTGTCTATTAGCTGTGGAGTTTATACGTTTGTTATGGGCTTTGCGCAGGGCTTTAAGTCACTCAAAAGCGGTTCAAACTATATAGAGGGACGTAGTCTTTTTAGTGAAACGAGTTCGGAAACATACTCTAATATAAGACACCAGCACGTGGCTTGGCCATGAAGTACGGCTGTGTTGTCGGAAGGAGTGTACAAAAGTGTAAGACTAGGGGATAAGTGAGCGTTTCTTTCTGGACGGCAAGTGTCCATATTGTATATTTTTTCCCGTCTTTGCTAGACTTTACCAAACAAACTTATAAGCCCAATAAGGGTTTGTGCAGAACCGAGCTCGTAGCTTTTTTTTGTGCGTGATATGCCTAGCAGGGATTGCCTTAATTTCAGGTAAATTAGCACCCTTCATGTCAAGGAAAAGGAGGAGTTTTGTGGCCACAAGAGAATAGAGGATATATAATTTGACAAAACAGTTTGAGTACCATCATGATGTCCGCCATTTCATTGCAGTCTTACTTTGCCACCAGTACAAATATTTTTTTTTTAATTTTAACTTCATGCGCATCTTTAATACAATGTTGTGAAGAAGTCAACGCAAAAAAACGGACGAGGGACAGAAAAGAGGACACAAGATATTCTTCACAAGCCCTTATGTGTCCTCTCTTCTGTCACACGTCCGTTTTTTGCCCTGACTTCTTCACACCATGCATCATCAACTAGCTTGGCAGCTTGATCTCCTGAACTTATATACAACGTATTTCATGGTCCCTCGGGTGTACCATCGCGGGCAGAAATTAAAGACCCCCCCCCCCCCCTTGAAGTTTCGACCCATGCCACTGTGCGTAGTGGCGCCACCTGTCGCAGCACTTCTGGTGCCGAAACGGGCCCACTGCGCCGGTCTGGACACCAGAAGTGCTTTGTAAGGTGGCGCCCCCACACAGAGTGGCACGGGCCGGGACTTCAAGGGGGGGGGGGGGTCTGTACCATACCATACCATACCATACCATACCATACCATACCATACCATACCATACCATACCATACCATACCATACCATACCATACCATACCATACCATACCATACCATACCATACCATACCATATCATGCCTTAACATAACATGCCCTGCTATGCCATACAATACCATACCACGCTATGCCCTACCATACCATACCATACCATACCGTACTATACCATGCCACGCTGTGCCATGCCATACCATAGCACAGAGGGACATTCGTTCAAGCGCATGTACAAAGCAGCTTCGCTTTTCGATGATGCAGACCTCATGGCCGCGACCATAACACCTCGCGCTGCGTGTTGTATTTGTATACTGCAGATAACATGCTGACTACTAAAAGGTCTTCGTCATATTTCGTCCGCTTGTACTGCAATTACAAGTTACTGGCGGTAGTAGTGCTGAACCTTGTCAGCGGCTAAATAGTCGCACTTGTTGTTGCTATTGCTTATCATTTCCTTCGGCACTTCCAATTCTCGACGCCACTAGAGCTGCGGCGAGTCCTTGCCATGTAGTTGGATAAGATGGAGGCAGGCTTGCATATGTCGCCAACGGTAGCTGATGCAATGCAGCCACACGCAAAGGTGAAGGGGCGGCGAAGGCGACTGAACGTGTAGCTTTAGTAAGAACGAGGAATGACGGGGTCGAAGGCTGTGGCTCGTCAAGGAGCGAAAATAGCGAGCGACACTGAGCACTCTGCCCGGCACAGAAAAGTGAAGCGCCTGAACGCGGCATCAAACTGCGTTATCACTGCATGCTTACGGCTTTGTTGAGGACCGGAAGAGAAGAGGCCGAACTACCGACCACCAGCTGCCGCGAGCACTTCAGTCACAATTAGTAATATTCATGAGATCTCTGAAGCCGCTCACCGGCAGCAAGTGTCTCGGCTAAGAGCCCATGGCCGCCCTGGAGCTTAGAGGGCGCCATGATCGGGTCTACCAAGCAGGCGTGCATGACGGGCTTTTTGAAGTAAACGCCACTTTTGTCTCACTTCGTATCTTTGACTGTGACACATGGGAAACGCGCTTGCTACGAACTTCGGATAAAAGGAACATAATAGGCACCATCGTGAGGTTCATTGAGGGGTGGATTTGTGGGTCTCCCATGGAGGAGGTGATTGAGGGAGGCGGAGGGGGGGGGGGTCCGATTCTAACCATGCGTATTTTGGACATTTTTTTGTCGAAAAAATGCGGTTCGGCGCAGTTTTTCCAAGCAAAATTTCTGGCTGGGATGAAGGGTGGCGGTGAGGTGAGGATGACCGTCAGGTCCTCAACAGACCCCTCCCCCCCCTCCTCTCCCCGACATGAATCTACCCCTTGTTGCGTTATAAGTGGGCTCCATCATGTCTTCTGCGGTAAAAAAAGGAAAGTTCGCTTCTACAAATTACTCATGGGCTGGCTCACTCAGTGGTGTGAGCTTGGAACTTGATTTAAGCTGTAAGCTTAGATTCCAGTTGAGCAGTGATGCCCCACTCTAAAACCAACCGTAAGAGAAGCTCTTCGCCTTGAAATTAGCCAGGAAACCCAGTTGCTATACCAGTACAGTCTTTGTCAAAAGTAACCAGGCTGCACGGTTTGCTTCTAGCTCGTACAGTGGAGCCCTTACAGCTTCCCTGAAGCTGAAATGATCGTTAAAGATAAGGAGTGGGGGTCTTCTAACCTTCGAAACTTTTGATTTTTAGGAAAATCACAAGGGCTCCACTATACAAGCTAGAAGCAAACCATGCAGCCTTTTGACAAAGACTGTACGTAAGCGTTCGTAGCAGGCGCTCATGACTTAGCGAGGGGACAACCTGAAGCTGCAGAAAAAGTGACAGATGACACGTACCGTGTGCTTGCTCCGTGAAATGGAAAGCGGCGAGCACGCCAAGAAAACACAGTAGAGCCTTCATTGTGCCGCTGTGGCGATGTGGACGATCACATTGAACGCCCTTGACCACGGTCTGCTTTTATGCGATCTTTGCCGAGCCAGTTTTTCCTTACTTATTAGGCGTTCGACTGTGCATTACTTCGTTTCCTCAAGTTAGGTGCGGCGCAGCTCAGTCAAGAAGCGGTAATAAATTACCGCACATTATAACGGCTGTCACCTTTTGAGTGAACGGTCCAGCGTATTTTATGTTCTGAGCACCTGAGGTCGGAAGAGCACGTGAAAACGCGAAAAGGCGTCAGGATGTCTATACCTGTGTTTGGGGCGAAATGAACAGGATGAATGCGCCGGGCACATCGCATAAACACAACGTCAGACAGGCGGTAAATTGAGGTCAAGACAAATTGAGTTGCGAGTTTAGTTATTGCTTTTCATGGTAAGGTCTGTAGCTCTTGTTTCTTCCTTCAGTGCGTTGCGACCGAAGAAACTCGTGTCGTATTGGGTTTGATTGCACATAAGCTGCTAAGGCTATCATGACCCAAACACGAGCGTAAAAATTTTTTTCGTATTAAATGAGGTACAATTTCTCAAGTTTAAGACATTCGTCTTCTTTAAAAGCCTGAAAACATGAGACAAATCAACAAGTTAATTTTCGCCTAACGGTAGCATTGGGTAAAAAAAAATTTGGTTGTAGAAAACAGTAAAATATTTTTTTTAGTTTTTTGAGTTTTGGCACGAGAATAAAATATGATTTAGTACGAGCCAACTCGCGTTTACTCCGAGTCCTAAGCCAGCGCTGTGTCCAGTACCTTCTCTTCTCTTGTCTCGTCAAAGTTGTCCTGTTGCCTAACTTTCGACGGGCCAGTCGACTTTAAGACGTTGCTATCTGCGCCGCTTAAGCAATGGTGCAGACACTTGATTAGCGCATTTGCATCAGCATACCTGTGCTACCCCTGAACTAGCTGCACTATGATTTTATGTCCGGTGCACTTAAATAATCATCCCGGAAAGCTTTGGGTGCCCCTAGGACAGCAGGAGGACAGTAGAAGTAGAACCTGAAGATATCGCGGAGATAAACTGTCATCGCCATTCGCCACGGCGAGTTCTACGGAGGCACTGCACATGTTCAGCGGCGATTCACTGCTGAGACAGGTGAAGAAAATTAATGACGGCCATAGCGCTGGGAAGGCGCTTGGGGAGAGCCCAGGGCTGTTTTTGTCATTTTCATGGTTCTGCACTTGGACACGTTTGTAGCCACACATTTCAAAATGCTTACAGAGATGTGCAATGCTAGCAGGTGAACGTATTTAACTGGCTGGCGAGTTGGTTGGTGCTGTCAAATGACAAGAATTCTCGTGGAGTCAAAAACAATCATCAAAGCTGACGGAGTGTCAAACTCTGGGAAACTCACTTCGAAGGTGGAGACTCTCATTTGTGGAACTCTCGTTGAACGAAGTGAAGTGAACTCCACTTAACTCTCGAAACTCCATTGAACCTCTTAAACTGAACTATGAATTACATTTGCAGGCTGATGCAGGCTGCGGGTGATGCAGGTGATGCAGGCTTTGCAGGTTGATGGTGCTTAAAACTGGCTTTGCATCCGCCAGGAAGCGGTGGAGTTCGCGGAGCGTCTTTCAAGCGCACAGCCCTGGAACCCGGGTGCCGGCCCGGGGGACGGTTGTAAACATTTCTGCCGGTGGATGTTCGGCGGTAGAACCACGTTTAAGAACAGTCTTCTAAATGCTTTATTGCGAGGGGAACAAGTATAAACTCAGGAGAACAAAGAACAATGCCTAACAAAGCGGCCCTAAGAGATTAGAATGTTCCTGCATTAAAGCTCATCAGCACCTGCAGTGGTAGAGCTTAAAACTCTGTCAGTGCGCTTTCGGGTGGACGCACCAAATGAATTTCCTTTTTTAACAGAGATTCCAGAGAAACAACAGAAGCAGCTGTTGTAGTTCACTACTTCCTGGACAGAAAAAAAAAACTAACAAGAATGTTCCTGTTATCACATTGCAAATGAGGACACAGTTCCTTTTTTTTTTTTTGGGGGGGGGGGGGGGGGTGGACTTAGTGTGAGAAGAAAGCATGCTTGCCTCTACAGCGTTTCGCACGTTCTTGACGCACGAGCAGCCCACACTTTCCAGCTGGCACGTGTACTAATAGAGATACGTTCGAGCTCTCTGCCAGAAGCACAACACAACGTTCACCTTGAATGCTGTCATCAGCTGATTTTACGGCACAGACGACTTGTAGTGGCTCTTGTGAAGGATTACTCTTTGGAATGCGGGCTGTAGCGTGAACCACGTTTCTGTTTAGCATTTAGACTGGTTGCCAGGGGCAACTGGGGATCGCTACAACTGTGAAGACTTATCTGACTGAGCTTCAAAGTGATCAGATTCGTCATCGAGTGAGTAAGTGTCGTCAGAACACGGCGGCTCAGAAGGTTGCGCTGTTGGAGAGCCGTCACTAGCGCTGCTTCCGTCTCCGCCCTCAAACTTTGCGTCAGGCGTCGATCCGCTGCAGGAGGCGACACTCTTCGCTCCTGTGTGCGTACGCAAGTGCTGATCGCGGTTCCCTCGCACCGCGAACTTCCTCGGGCACAAGTGACACTCGAAGGGCTTCTCGCCCGTGTGGGTGCGCCGGTGAACGTCTAGAGCGTTCTTCTGCCTGAAAGTTGCAGGGCACGTGGAGCACGCGAATGGCTTCTCTCCCGTGTGCGTGCGCATGTGGATCTCAAGGTGGGAACTTTGCGCGAATCGTTTGGGGCACTCTTGGCACCCGTACGGCTTGTCGCCCGTGTGCGTGCGTTCGTGGACGCCGAGTCCGCTCTTCTGCCTGAAAGTCGCGCCGCAGGTGGTACACGCGTACGGCTTCTCGCCCGTGTGTGTGCGCAGGTGAATTTCCAGGTGCGAGCCCTGCGAGAACTTCCTGCCGCACAAGCCGCACTCAAACGGTTTTTCGCCGGTATGCGTGCGTTCGTGAACGCCGAGAGCGCTTTTCTGCCTGAAAGTCGCACCGCAGGTGGTACACGCGTAAGGCCTCTCTCCCGTGTGCGTGCGGAGATGAATTTGGAGGTGCTGGCGCTGGAAGAATTTCTTGGAGCACTCGGGACACTCGAAGAATCTTTCGTCCATGTGTGTGCGCCTGTGGTGGACGAGCGCGCTTTTGTGGGTGAATGTTGCAGCACAGCGGGGGCAAGAATAACGTTTCTCGCCGACGTGCGAACTTTGGTGGTCTCTCAAGTGCTGCAGTTGGGAGAACTTCTGGTGGCAAACGTAGCACTGGTGCGACTTGTCTCCGTTGTGACTGCGTAGATGAAAGTCGAGCCTAGCCTTAAGCGAGAAGGAGGCCATGCACACGTTGCACGAGTAAGGCTTCTCTGTGGAATGTGTTAGCAGGTGCCTTTTCAGGTGGCACGACTGGGAGAACTTCTTGTTGCACACCTGACACTCGTGCGGCTTTTCTCCGGTGTGCGTGAGCAGGTGGCTTTTCAGGTGGGCTTTCTGAGAGAACTTCTTCTCACACAGGTTACATTTGTGAGGTCTCTCACCTGTGTGGGTGAGCGAGTGCCTTTTCAGGACACCCGGCTGAGTGAACTTCTTACCGCACACGCGACATTGGTGCGGCCTTTCGCCGGTGTGGGTCCGGTTATGAGTGAGCAAAACCGAGCGATGAGCGAATACAGCTCCGCATATGGGACACGGATAGCGTTTTGCAACACTGGGTTTAGGCGGTTCTGCGGCCACAGGCAGTTTCTGCAGTACCTTCTCGTCAACGACCACACGTTTGTTACCGTGATCGTTAGGTTCCTTAACTTCTTCGGATTTGGTCGGTAGTTGTACTTGGGCTTCGCCCGAATGCGACGGAATGACTTCCATGGGTCTTAGCAAGTTTCTGAAGAGTTTACATGCGGACAGCTTCCAGCGCCTCAGGTAATGGCACTTGTAGGAACGTATGTTAGTGATTCATGAAAGTTGGCTCGAAGGCTGATAAAAGGAGGCCTCCAATCTTCTGGCGAGTGTTTAGGTGTCCCGTAACTCCTGTAATAAAAATGTGAAAATTACAGAATAATATTCCAGATAGAGAGTTTGGAACGGTTTCGAACGAGCTCGAGTTGATTGCGAATCCGTTAACTACACATCCTTTAAGCAACATATAGGTCTTTTTTGTCAAGCTTAACATCTTGCAGGCGAGCTTTGTAAACTTTCCAGGTTAACATTAGTTCTGTTTGGTTTATGGGATTTAACGTCCCAAAGCGACTCAGGCCACGAAAGACGCCGTAGTGAAGGGCTCCTGAAATTTCGGCCAACTGGGGTTCTTTAAAGTGCACTAATTTCAAATATAGTAGAATTGGTCTAATACGACAGTCGTGTGGTTACAAGGTTACTGCGTAGTTCATCACCATGAGCTTGGCTACGCCCACTGCAGGGCAAAGGCCTCTCGCAGTTCACAAAAACACAAAGAAGCGACCAAATGCGGTGTAGCCAGTCACTCCTTTAAGCCAATGTTGTTGCTTGGTTTGAAGACAAACGCATGAAGGAATGGCACGAGCAATGTTTCGGCCATGATCTCATTTTAACGAAGCCAAAGGAACAGATCTGTCGTCTTATTAGTATTTTTAGATTTAAAAAAGTACACCCGACAAAGATGGCTAATTATCAGCGACACATATGCATTATGACAAAGAATGGTTTGGTGATAACTTCGAATGTTAAAGCTGTTAGTGCATGTAAAGATTAAAGCAGCGCCAGGTGATAGTTGTGGCTAAGCATGTGATGACTAAGGCCCACGCCCGTGCTACGGGAAGAAAAAAAATTAAGGGTGATCAATTAGATTGATGTGGAGGAAAGCAGTAGCATGGTTATTTCACTCGCCACTCAATTCCACTTCTGATTCTATTCCGAGTTCATTCTCTTTTACCCCCTATTTATCCCGTTTCTGATCCTATTCTAATTGCGACTACGAAACTATTATAGGCCCAATGCGTCACATTCATAGATAGCGGACAGTCCTCATACCACTACCGGCTCAGTGGGGCAGCGGTCACACGATGCATCACTGCACTGGCAGGTGGCTGTTGAAACACAGCCACCGGTGGCGCTTGTGAGACCCAGGGTGCTCTTTCCGAGCAAACCTCAAGTATTATTTTTGCACAGACAGTTCACTGGGAGTGAAGTGTCATGTGATCGCATTGTGCGCGACTGGAATGTAGTGTCACGTGATCGACTGTGACGTGTGTGATGATGCAATGCTGAGAGGGGAGCGTTGCTCTCTTTTTAAGAAGACAGCGAGCGAGCAGATTGCTCGTGTGTGAGTCTTCATCTGTACGGCCCAGCATGACGAACAAACATGCTACTTAGTTGTTCTGCCTCAGCTTCGTTCGCCGCGGCTACAACATTATTGGCGACGAGGATGGGATCCTGCTGGACTGCGTAAAACTCATCGCGGTGTTCGTGAAGTGCGTTCTGGCGAGGCACAGGGATGGCAACGCTTGAAAGTTTCGACCAGTTCATCGAGGACGGAGACGAGGACTTTGGGTCTTACGTGGAAAGGCTCGAGCATTTCCTGAAGTCCTCCAAGGGGAGCGACGACCTCAAGGTCTCGATGTTTATAACGGCGATAGGCAAGAAGGCTTACAAGACGCTGAAGACTTTGCTAGAGCATAGAAAGCCAGCGGACAAGACTTATGCGGAACTCGTAGAAGTGCTGCCTAGTCATTTCACACCGAAGCCCATGGTCATCGTAGAACTATTCAAATTTTATCGGCGGTGCCGGCAAGAAGGAGAGTCCATAGCAGCATATGCAGTGGAGTCGAGGCGATTGGCAGCTTCATGCGCATTCGGGAAATTCCTCGACGCGGCTCTGCGAGACTGCTTTGTAGTGGGCCTCTGCGTCAGCGCAACGCAAGCAGAGTTGCTCAAGAGAAGCAAGTTGATGTTTTCGGATGCCTGTGACGTTGCGAAAAGCATCGAGCTAGCGCGGAAGGAAAGTCGGAAATTTCAACCGACGGGGGTGAAGGGTAAAGTCGACGCCGTACGTCATAAGCCAAGCGGTAGGACACGGCCACAGCAGCGTTGCAACTTCATCCGGTGCAGGACTAGAAAGGGACCAAGTGTCTGAAACGCCGGTCTGTTTCCGGTGTGGCTCAGCGCACGAAGCATCGAACTGCAAATTTCGCAAGTATCGCTGTCGTGCCTGCAAGCGTTACGGGCACTTCGCGAAAATGTGCAAGTTCAAGTCTAGAGACGAGGCAAATTCGGTAGCTGGGGAGGAGGAAATTGGACCAAGTGTTGTACAATGTCTATTCTTGAGCAGAACGCCCAGGGCATTATGAAATCTGCCTTATGGTAGCCAAGAAGAATGTTAACATGCAAATAGACACGGGTGCATCTGTTTCCATTGTGCCAGGAAAGCTATACAGGAAATTCTGGCCCAGTCTACCTAAAGAGCCTTGCCACATAAAGCTGAGGACATACGTTGGGTCGCCGCTAACAGTCACAGGGAAGTTGACGGTTCCATTCGAACATAATGGTCAGTGTAAGGAGCTTCCGCTCATTGTTGTTAAAACCCACAACAATAGCGACACTGCGTTGCTAGCACGTGACTGGCTGGAGGCTCTTATGCTAGATTGGTCAAGTGTGCATGGTGTGTGTTTAGACAAAGTTGCGGCGCTGCTTGAGAAGTACGTAAAAGTGTTCGAGCCCACTCTGGGGCTGATCAAGTGTAGTCCAGTCAGGCTGATTTTGAAGGAGGGGAGAAACCTGGCATTTTGAAAGGCGCGACAGATGCCATTTTCTTTGAGGGAAACCGTGTAACTTGAATTGCAGTCTCTTGTAAACAGGGGAGTGTTAATCCCTGTACAGAAAAGCGACTGGGCGACGCCCCTAGTTGTTGTACCTAAGGCGAACAACAAAGTTAGAGTGTGTGGGGACTTCAAGGTTACATTGAATCTTTGCCTGCGAACTGACCATTATCCTCTTCCCATGATAGAAGATTTGTTTGCAAGGTTGTCAGGATGCAAGTATTTCACAGTGCTTGATTTGTCGTCGGCGTATCAGCAGCTGGAACTGTATCCGGAGGCACAATCAATGGTGGTCGTCAATACACACCTAGGGCTATTCAAGTACACGCGCTTGCCCTATGGCATCACAAGTGCACCTGCTATTTTCCAGTCTGTCAAGGGTGATGTGTTAAAAGGGCTTGATCGGGTAAGCTGCTACTTGGATGATGTACTTATCGCGGGTTCAACATTTGACGAATGTTTTCATCGAGTGGAAAGGGTGTTGGCACGTTTTCTAGAGAGAGGCATACGATTGCAAAAGGAGAAGTGCAAATTCTGTCAGACGCCTGTCTCTTACCTAGGCCACATTCTAGACAACAAGGGCGTTCGGCCATCAGATGAAAAGGTGAAAGCGATAAAAGAGGCACCAAGTCCAAAGGATGCGGCACAGTTGCGAGCTTACTTGGGCTTGATTAATTTCTAGGGGAAGTTTGTGCCGAACATGTCAGCTAAGCTTAAGCCTCTGTACAACGCTCTAAAAAAAAGAAAAGAGATTTCAGTGGACACAGGAAGCTGAGCAACCATTTCAAGAAAGTAAGAGCTGGATTACACAAAGCAATGTGCTGACATACTATGGCCAAAAAAAGCCGATAGGACTATTGTGCGACGCTTCGGCTTATGGCGTAGGAGCCATTCTTTTGCATAACATTGGAAGCGACGAAAGGCCAATTGCCTATGCTTCCAGAACGTTAAGTGACGTAGAGCAGGGATGTGCTCACATCGAAAAAGAGGCCCTGGCTGTTGTATTTGGGCTGAAAAAGTTCCACAAATATCTGTTCGGGCATCGCTTTGAGATTTACTCCGACCATCAGCCATTGGTAGGCTTGCTCGCTCATGGTAAGCCCGTACCAGTGATGACAGCAGCCCGCATGCAACGCTGGGCTTTACTGCTTGCAAAAGGTCGAGAGAAAAGTCGAGAGGTTGGAAATGCTGACGGTTTTTCACGTTTACCACTTACAAATCGCAACGATGTCTCGGATTATGCTCATTCCTTTTCAGTTGTTGATGAAGTGCCGTTGTCTGCTGTTGAAATTCAGAAGTGCACTCGAACTGACAGAGTATTGTTGGAAGTGCTGTTCTATACGATGAGTGGTTGGCCGGCGCATGTCACAGGTGGTGATCTAATGCCTTATTTCATTCGGCGACATGAGCTATCGGTAGATCAGCAGTGTGTTACGTGGGGAAATCGAGTGATTATACCCCGTGGGTTGCGCTAACAGCTGTTGCATCTTTTGCGCGACGGACGCCCCGGGATGACGCGCATGAAAATGCCCGCCCGTAGCTTTGTGTGGTGGCCTCAGCTCACGGAGGACATTGAGCAGATTGTCAAAAGCTGTGACACGTGTCAGTGGACACAAAATGCTCCGCCACGTATTCCACTGCTAACTTGGGTTTTGCCAACTCGCAGATGGCAAAGAATCCATCTGGACTTTGCTTTTCCAGATAACCAGTGGCTCCTAGTCCTAGTAGATGTGCATTCCAAGTGGACAGAAGTGTTCGTCATGCCATCCACCTCTACCGAGAAGACCATTGAAAAGCTGTAGAGTGTCTTTGCGTCCTACGGCCTGCCGGAAGAAATAGTTACGGACAATGGCCCACAGTTCTGTGCCAAGAATTTCGCAGACTTTCTCCGCAAGAATGCGGTGCGGCATTCCAGGACGCCATCGTACCACCCCGCATCAAATGGAAACGCACAGCGGCATGTACAGACCATTAAGCGGGACTTTTTGCGACAGGTTCTCGACGAGAGAAGAACAGGGATAAAGAAAAAACCTTGCAACATAGGTTGACCAATTTCTGTTCACGTATCGAAACACACCAACCGCAACCATGGGGCTGACACCCGCGGAGTTGTTTCTGTCATGGAAGTCGCGCACACGCCTGACCTTTCTCCAACCGAACTTGGAAAAGCGTATGGACGACAGGTTCTACCAGACGAAAAAGAAGGCTAACGGGAGAGGGCGGTCATGGAGATCATTTGAGGAAGGCGACCATGTGCTCGTGCAAGGACTACGTCCAGGGGAATCAAAGTGGTTGCGGGACGTTGTAGAACAGTGGTGCAATGCATCCACCTACAATGTTAGAATAGGGCAGCAACAGAGGTTTGTTCATGTCGACATCCTACGTCCGTGTTCGTTGCAAAGTGTTGAAGCCGGGCTAACTGTGTATACTTTTGTGCCTAGTTCAATGTCCGATTCTGTACCAGAAGGGTCATCTGTTGAGATCCCTTCCTTGGATACCTCTGAGCCACAGGATTCATCAGCACCAAAGCCTGTCCAAACATCTACGTTGCCGGGGCGGAACGCCAGTTCGCCTGCAAGGTCCACGTTGCCTGCACCACCGCTCCGGGAGCATGCGCCACCTCCGAACACGCCACCTCTTCGGCGCAGTGCTCGTTCTCGGAAGCCTCCTGATCGTTATACCCAATAGAGCTTGTGTGAAACAGTTAGGAGGAAAGGGTATGAAGTGTCATGTGATCACATTGTGCGCGACTGGAATGTAGTGTCACTTGATCGACTGTGACGTGTGTGATGATGCAATGCTGAGAGGGGGAGCGTTGCTCTCTTGTTAAGAAGGAAGCGAGCAGATCGCTCGTGTGTGAGTCTTGATCTGTACGGCCCAGCATGCCGAATAAACATGTTGCTTAGTCTTTCTGCCTCCGCTTTGCTCGCCGCGGCTACAACAGGGAGGCTGTGCATTTTGCATGTATGCATGCTTTTGCCATTCATTGCTGATTAGCCATTTAAACGTTTGCTGAGTCACTCTTCATTCGGTTTTTCCATCCTCTGCTCCACAAGTAGAGTAGGGGAGGGGGCAGCGGGAGAGAGGGGTAGGGTTGACAGATGGCAGGTGAATAGAGGCTAACCACCCCAAAAGACCACCTATGAGCTGGAGGCTTCAGACAAACGATAACGGTTTTCGCCTGCGTAGGACTCCTAATGCATTAAAAAAAGGTGCACATATGATCAATGCAACTGGTGGAGCTGAATATGCTCCAGAATATGTACAGCCCTGTAGGGAGCAGCCGCTGTTACTGACGGGTTCAGACTCTGCGAGCCGGTGCCGTGATTAAGTCCACCAATCACCGTGAGACACACCATACCCCGTGTCCGCTCTCCTCGCCCGTCGACTCTGACTGGCGAACACAGTATCCCTCTCGCCACCCGTTGCTTGCCAACCTCTCTTCCCTTACCCACTCTTTAGTGCCGCCGCGGTGGCTCAGTGGCTATGGTGCTCGGCTGCTGGCCCTAAAGACGCGGGTTCGATCCCGGCCGCGGCGGCTGAATTTCTTTGGAGGAGAAATTCGAGGCCCGTGTACTGTGCGATGTCAGTGCACGTTAAAGAACCCCAGGTGGTCGAAATTTCCGGAGCCCTCCACTACGGCGTCTCTCATAGCCTCAGTCGCTTTGGGACGTTAAACCCCATAAACCAACCAACCTTACCCACTCTTTCTCCCTCCAACCTGTCCTCTAAAAGTGGAGTGAGGTTTAAGCTCTCCACACTGCCTCCTCCCAAACGAGGCTTCACACGCCGACGCCGGAGACGCTTTTTCCTGCCAACACCAAAAAATAAGCGCGGCCCTAAAAGCGTTTAGCCTACCATGTACCGTGCTACCGTTACCGCCACCGGATTACCGGGAGCCCACCCACCGCCGCTGAGCACGCGCTGATTGGCCCCGATGCTGCAGGTGCGCGCGCAGCTCGTGGGTACGTGCGCCGTCAAGGCGATTTGCGCATGCGCATTGGCTGCACGCGGGCTCCCGGTACTCCGGTACCGACAACAATAACACGGTACACGGTAGGCTAAATGTGTCTATTAGCTTTTCCTTGCGGGTAGTTTGACGGGCGAGTTGACAGTCAGGCAGCGATAGCTGGCGGCTTTCTCCCCTTCAGAAGTCGACAAACGCTCGCACACAAACCACAAACCACACAAACAATACAGGAGACTCGGGTCGGGGCGGATTCGGTGTCCGCCCTTCTGCAAAGTTTTGGAACAAGATTACACCACCTCGCAGAAGGCAAAACGTATTGGGACAGAGATAGCTTGTACCACGATTTAGTGAGATAACAAAGACTCACCAACGCTCAAGGATGGTAGTCGAGATGGTAGTGGCGGCCCGATTCCTTGAAGGGCAGCGCTCCGGTCGAACCAAGTCGATCTATGAAGCAGCCCTGCTATAGGTGCACCGTCAGAGTATCGAGCGCGAAGCCTGCAGCCAGTGGTTGCGAATCCCAGGTCTGTCGGCAGCCAGCGACGGTGTCGATGGCGGCGCGTGTTCTTGCGAAAGTCTGAAGCAGTGTTTAGCCAGTGCGCTAGTGTAACATTCATTTAACACCAGAGTCCATGAACGCTTAGAACGGCAGGCAGAGCTCTCGGTTCTGCACTTCCCGAGTGCTGAGATGTGCGCCGCTCTTTCGTAGCCAGAACGAGAGCGCTCAGTGCTTTGTCTTCATCGTTTTCTTTTACGCTATAGCATGCCGATAGATCAATGTCTTTTTTTTTCTGTTCCTACCGATGCACCCCAAATAGAACAACAGAACAGAAGAGTTTCTGTCGTCAGAACAGATTTTCTATAAGGTTTGTGACCAAGAACATGTAGTAACAACAGAATTTTTATTGCGTAAGCAATACTGCGCCAGGTTTCGAGCCGTCGCGTAGCTCCCGGCGTCGGCCGAGGTCAGATTGAACGCCGTTGCGATAGCAACCGTTTAAGCCGCTCTCCACCAGGCGGCAGGACTATCGCTGCTCCGCCGCTGCCGCCGCGTTCCTAGTCGCGTGCTCTCGACGCATATGTCGGAATGTGGAGAGATTAGAGAGGAAGCGGGAGGGAAACGGGGAATAAACAAAATTCAGGGGGCACTTCGGCTCTCTAAGTGCTGCAAGGCGAAAGCGCTTCCTGGCCACTGTTTGTTTTTATTTACTTTTTATTTTTCATATTTTTTTTTATTTATTTTTTGCTCCTTTTCCTAATTTTATTGTTTTTTCATTTTTATTTTCACATCTTATTTTTATTTTGTTTTATTTTTGTTTATTTTCTAATTTATTTTTTATTTTTCCTTTTCTTGAC